>NC_072731.1:195374065-195674065 GCF_026930045.1 Uloborus diversus | reverse complement strand
GATCGAAAAATTCTAATAAACATTTTTTTAAATTATTGCATTGTGAGAGGTAATATTTTCCCTAGATAAAAACATTTTATACATGATCTAAAACTATGTATACTGGTAGTATTTCTTAATCCTTTTATTGAAAAGAAGAAGAAAAAATATGATTATAAATTACTTGATCGATACATTTTTTTATACTTGAAAAGATTTTTTCTTCTTAACCTAAAATTTTAATTTTCAACTTTTCATCAACGGAAATTCTTTAACAACACTATCAATATCGATTGTATAAGAAGTTTCTGTAAAATGTTGTATAAATGTCGTTTTTTAAAATGACCCCCGAATCCAAATATGCAGGCCCGGATCTGTGTACCCGCTGACCCCGCAGTGCGAGGGGGAGGGCACGGTCAGCGGCCCGACGGCCCGCGAAACTGAAAAAAAAAAAAGAAAAGAAAAAAGAAACTAACACTAAGACGTATTAACGTTGCAAATATACACTGTGGTCTCTGGGGAGGAGCCCTGCAGATTTATTTGAAGAATCTCCAACCTTTATATATCCGGACCGGAAAATATGACCACTGTTTCCCGTTTAGCTCTATTACCCACCCCGTTTTGAAGTTCTGGAGATCTAATTCCTCCCCCTCTTAAAATTTTTAAGCCAATATTTTTATTTGGAGTGGTAGGGAGCATTATATTAATCGTTAACATTCGTCTGGGTGACTAAAAAAAAGAAAAGTTTAAAAAGATGAGCATTTGTAGCAAGGAGGGCGAAATGGGAAGATTGGGCGCCGACTATTGGGCGCCGGGAACTTTGGGCGCCGAGCATTTTGGGCGCCGGGAACTTTGGGCGCCGAGCATTTTGGGCGCCGGGAACATTGGGCGCCGAGCACTTTGGGCGCCGGGAACTTTGGGCGCCGAGCACTTTGGGCGCCGGGAACTTTGGGCGCCGAGCATATTGTGCCCAGTATTCCCGGGGCCTAAAATGCTTGGCGCCCAATGTTTCCGGTGTCCAAAATGCTCGGCGCCCAATGTTCCCGGCGGCGAAATTTGAAACGCTCTCAATGCTTACGTTACGGTAGCTACCAGTTAGTTAACCACGTGACAGCTAATGATCACGTGCTCCAATCAACTGCTTAGAACGGTAACCGGTTGATCATAGAACGCTGCGGTTAGTAACCGGTCGACCTGTGAGGTTCGTCGAACGCAAGGAATGCTTGCGTTCGCCGAGCTCAACTGGTAGCTACCGGTTAATCGATCACGTGACATCTAATGATCACGCAGCGGTTAGCAACCGGTTACTCAGTGGTCGACCGGTTAGGATCGCCGAACAAAAACCAATTACAGTACATTTGCGAAATGAGAAATAAAAACGAGCGCGTTCTATTAAACAGCATGAGGACCTGGATACATTAAAGCCGAGTAAAATGTAAACAGAGCCGCCCCTTTAAATTGTGAGGTAGAAATTGCAATGCGAAATTTTGCTGTTTAAAGTTTTAGTTCGTTTTAATTTCACGATTTACTGTTTTTTGTGTGGTGAAATATTTCTGTTTTCGTAGGGTTTCTTCTGAATCTTAATTTACGTCTGTATTGTTGTTATGTTTGGAACCCTTTCCCCCAACTACCAATTACTTCTGAAGTGCTCCAAATTCAGAGTTAATTACAATACAATATGAATGGCAACCCCTTCTGCAAGTTTTCCGGATTTTTCGCATGCCATAAATGTAAGGGAAAAAAACGGAAACGAACAAGTTCAAAGGGTGCAAGAATGCACTAGCCAACTATCACAGGTGCTATGAATTCAAAGTCAATTATACAATATTTGCTGTAAACTTCTTCGATAGGGAACATTTTAATATAATTAAGATTTTGGTGCAATCTGCAAATTGTTATCAATTATCAGTTCATTCAGGCAAAATTAACAAGGCCAAAAAAAAAAAATTTTTTTTAGAGGTCTGAATGTATTATTATCATTAGCATACAAATGAACTCACACCTATTAGACTATAATGATTTAGTACAGTTAAGGAGTGACCGAGCTTGGAGCATAAAACAATCGAAATGGAAAAGCTTACAGTTCCTGGGGCCAATGACTACTGATTACGAGTAGTTGGTGGTAGCCAAACGTGTCATTTTAATTTTTTCTAGGAAATGGGGGGGGGGGGGGAGTGTGCAAAGGCTGACACTGGTCGCTCAAATTCTCACGAGCCCCACAGAGCATAGGAGCAGTGACTCAACATCTTCCCACCCATCCTTTCCCCTTTTTATTTTATTTTTTATAAAACTAAAAACTGAGACAGATGAAGGTGAAATTAAATTAAATGAAAAGGATTATATTCTTTCCTGAGACAAAATGTATTTCTTAGATCCTTAAATGATAGTATTTTTTACAGATTTTCTCACGACATTTTTATTGTTAAAAACTTTATGAAATAACCAAAATCTTCAACATATTGTTCAGAGAAAACCAATAAATTAAAACATCAACAACATAAGAGAAGCGCACTCAGATTGTATTTCAGTTACTATTCTCAAGTATATAAAAAAAATCAACAGTCAAAGAAACTCATTTTGAAACAGCATGTATTATCTACCATGTTAAAATCTGTTCTGCGTCTCTTTCAATGTGAGTTTATTGCAAATGTTTACAGCAAGCAGAATTTTCCAAACATAACAACAATACAGACGTAAATTAAGATTCAGAAGAAACCCTACGAAAACGGAAATATTTCACAACACAAAAACGGTAAATCGTGAAATTAAAACGAACTAAAACTTTAAACAGCAATATTTCGCATTGCAATTTCTACCTCACAATTTAAAGGGGCGGCTCTGTTTACATTTTACTCGGGGTTGCTTTAATGTATCCAGGTTACCATGCTGTTTAATAGAACGCGCTCGTTTTTATTTCTCATTTCGCCAATGTACTGTAATTGGTTTTGTTCGGCGATCCTAACCGGTCGACCACTGAGTAACCGGTTGCTAACCGCTGCGTTCTATCATCAACCGGTTACCGTATTAATATGAAGCACGTGATCATTAGATGTCACGTGATCGATTAACCGGTAGCTACCAGTTGAGCTCGGCGAACGCAAGCATTCCTTGCGTTCGACGAACCTCACCGGTCGACCGGTTACTAACCCCAGCGTTCTATGATCAACCGGTTACCATTCTAAGCAGTTGATTGGAGCACGTGATCATTAGCTGTCACGTGGTTAACTAACCGGTAGCTACCGTAACGTAAGCATTGAGAGCGTTTCGAAATTCGCCGCCGGGAACATTGGGCGCCGAGCATTTCAGGCCCCGGGAATACTGGGCACAATATGCTCGGCGCCCAAAGTTCCCGGCGCCCAAAGCTCCCGGCTCCCAAAATGCTCGGCGCCCAAAGTTACCGGCGCCCAAAGTTCCCGGCGCCCAATCTGCGGCGCCCAATCTTCCTAGACCACAAGGAGGGACCCTCAGCCCACACAACACAAACTGGTGGAATAGACGTTGAAAAGTCATCGAATCTAGTCTAAACACTCGTCTATAACTGATCTAAAACCGTCTGTAACTCGTCGAAATGTCCCCTCAGAACAGTCGAAAGTCGTTTGGTACACGTCGAAAAGACGACTACAATGGATGAAAAATGGTGGAATTAGATCAATAATATCCATAGCGCTAGATAACGTTACCAAGAACAGTTATAGATGATCTGAAAAACGTCTTCTAGGTGCGCTTATTAACGAAGCACACCTTTTTTCAATAATGGAATTGTAATGTTTATATGACACATTACATTTTCCTTAACCTTTTAACATTCATACATTTTTGTCTAATCTGCCAGTTCAATTTTTTAGTACTTATTGCAATTACACTATTAAACTTAAAACCTTATTTTCAATTTTTCATGTGTGTAAGCTTATTTTTTTATCCAACAGTCTTATTTCCATATATCATTTTGAAACAGAAACCATCAACAAGATGAATAAGCTTACCGAAATCAATAAGGCGCTATAAAACACACGCTAAAATATCACAAGTAAAAAGCGGCGGTGCTGCTCAACGTACGTTGAAGCACGTGCTTCAACACTAATAACATAGCAACAAGTGTTTCCAATTATGTCAATAAATTATAAATATCATCATTGTCATTAATATTTTTTAAAAATAAAGTTCTAGCCCTTTAACCGTTGTTACATGAACTAATGAAGTATTTTTAATTCACTTTTTGCAGCATTTAGCACCACCGCAATCCGCTTTCACCCATCACTGTTTGTGTTGATTCTCCTGGACACTTCTATTCGACGTTTAGTAGACGACCCTTGTGGATGATCTAATTTACGTCTGTAAAGGATAACTAATAGACGCCCAATTATAGACGTTTAATAGAACATCTAGAAATGACGTTTATTAGTCGTAGAATAGATATCACCTTTAGATGTAGATGAGTATAGATGAGTTTTAGATGAGTTTCGACGAGAAATAGTCGTTTTATAGACGAGTGTGCTGTGTGGGAGGGTGGCACTCCCCCCTAAAATATTTAAAAAATCATCAAAAAGAACTCTTTTTATTTTCCCACAGTTTGTTTTCAGTTGTATTTTTTGTTGTACTATCATTTACTTTTCGATGTAAAATCCCAGTATCGACTTCACTTGTATGAGCCCCATGTCCGAAAAAAAGTACAGGCTGGAAAAAAAAAATACTAAAAATAATAAATATAAATAAATAAATAACTAAAATAAAATAAATATAAATTTTAAAAAATATTAAATCTTGAAGCACCGTATGTTGCATATACGTCGCATCACAGATCTTCAGTCACAAACCTTCCCGGATTATGTATATTTATTGAAGTTACGACCACACTGAAGATTACGAATGAAATTAAGTGTGCCTATAATTCAGCATTAATATCTTTATACAAATAAAACACGTAATCCAAATGTGTACGGGGTAAATTCAGAAATTACCGGACCGATTTAGGTAAAATTTTCAGTTTTATCTAGATTAGGGCTGGGAAGGTTTATAAAAGGTTCTTTTCCGAAAAAGTTTCAGTGAATAGTTCTTTTTTTATTCGAAATTTAAGTTTTGGGCCTAAAAATGGATCTTTCTACCAGGGCCAGACTAGGTCCCTTAAAAGGGCGCCAACCTTGACTGTCAAAGGGCGCAAAAAAAAAAAAAAAGAGACAAAGGCGCACAAGTTCAAAGGGCCAAATAAAAATTTAAAAAAGTCGCACAGGTTCGAGGGTGGGGACACAATGAAAAGAAAACGAAGGCGCATAAATGAAATAAAATGAAAAAAAAAAAAAAAAAAAAGGCGCTCAGGGTTGAGTGCAAAAAAAAAAAGAAAAAAAAAAAAAAAAAACCGCATGCACTCAGGATCAAGGGCGCAAAGAAAAAAAAAGGACACATAGGTTTTAGAACGCAAAAAAAAAAAAAAAAAAAAAAAAAAAAAAACCCCGAAGGCGCACATCAAGGACGCAAAAAAAAAAAAAAAAAACCCTCGAAGGCGTACAGGTTTGAGGGCGCAAAACGAAACAGGTGCATAGGTTCGAGGGGAGGGCGCAAAAAAAAAAAAAAAGGAGCTCAGGATAAAAGGCGCAGAAAAAAAAAAAAAAAAAAACCCGAAGGCGCACACGTTTGAAGGCACAAATAAAATAAATAAATAATAAAAAAAAAAAGGTTCAAGAGCGCAAAGAAAAAAAAAGAAAGTGCTCAGGTTTGAGAGCGAAAAAAATAAATAAATAAAATAAATTAAAAAAAAAAGGAGCTAAGCAACAAAAGGACGCAAAAAAAAAAAAAAAAAAAAAAAAAAAAAACAGAGGGTGCCTAAGGTTTTTTTTTGTCCAGTCAAGGGAAACACGTGGAGGCGCAATCACGTTAGTTAAGGCAGGCTGCTTGCAGGGGCGGGCCGATGCGCCCTCGAACGTCCTCTGTGTGCCTTCATTTTTTTTGGCTCTGTCAAACCTGTGCGACTTCGTTTACTTCATTTCTTTATTTTTGGAGTCCTTGAACCTGTGCGCCTTCGTTTTTTCATGTCCTCAAATCTGTGCGCTTTCGTTCTTTTTGCACCTTTAAAGCTTTTGCACCCTTGAACCTCAGTTCTTTCGTAACCTTTGGTAGTTAAGGTTGGCTCCCTCTTGCGGGACCCAGTCTGCCCCTGTCTTGCTTGTCGATCTTTGTGATTTATAATCCTCACCAACGAGATTGTCCTCTCTCTCTCTTCTCGCCTTTTTATGTCAGCTCCAGTGATAATGGTCAGCATGCATGTCAGTATCCAGAATTTCGTGCTTGTGCCTCAACGAGAAAAATTTCCTGAAACAAGTTGAAACTGAAGCGTAAAAAAAAAAACATTTTGATGTTGATTTAGTGATACATCCCTAGCAAAGCGCCGTCTTAATATATATATAAAAAAAAAAGGCGTTTCGATGTTAATATGTAATGTTACAGAATTTGCCGCCCCTAGCAAAGTGCTGCCCGAGGCGAGTGCCCCCTTTGCCCCCCCCCCTACGCTACGCCACTGTGTGTATGTGTGTGTACATGTGTGTGTTTAGGTGTGTGTGTGTGTGTAGGTGTATGTTTGCATGCGTGTATGTGTAGGATATGGACGCAACCTGGAGACGGTTTTCGCTAGAGGAACAGCATCGGGAGGAGCTTGTCGACGGTGGTGCTGCAGAGGGAGGCGGGGGGAAAATAACATCATAACGCCAAAAACAGTCAAGTGAGAACAATAAGCAATGTGATTGCTCAAAAAAAAAAAAAAAAAAAGATAAATCTTTTTAAGCAAGTGAAATTTGCATCTTTTGGAAATTCATCAAATTTTCATATGTTTAAATGTCGTTCGTGTCTAAGTGAATACTATTTCGCTCTTTATACTTATTGCTATTTTACTTTTATGGGTAAGGAAGAAGCTCGATTTTGAATCACATCAAAAGTGGGGTGTTTTGAGTTCTTTCAGTTTAAACAGAAAACAAATGAAAGTAGCGAATGTTTCTCACAATTATTACTCACCCAGGTGACGCCGGGTATTTTTGCTAGTTTAAAATATATAAAGTAAACACTAATTTTACGCGGATTTGATTAACGCGGTTTAAGATTTGATACCTTTATTTTAGTTTACGCTGATGCGGCACTGTTAACATATAAAACTTTTCCCTGTTCCCTCTTTCAAAATCGAAACTTCTGGGATTGCAGATAATACATAATAAACTGTATTTTGACGTGCTAAAAAGCTAGCTTGGGACACTGGAGATATTTTTTGCGATTGGTTTCAGAGCTCTTTCCTGATGTGAAGTTATTAAACTCGCACAATTCAGATCTCGATGGAAAAAGAGCTTTTAGAAGTAACAAAGAAGAACAAAACCAACGAGAATACCGACGCATTGATGACACAGAAAAAAAAAAGTCGTCAACATTGAAAATTTTGAATCATTTCCAGACAATGGTAACGGATCTTTCTGATTTGTTAGTGAAGAAAGATCCCGTCATGAATGAACGCGAGTGACCATTCTCCACACAATGGTGCGAAAAATAATGAATGACTGCCAAAAGGATACCATAACCAGCCGTTTTTTTTTTATTATAAACACTAAAAGTTTATTCACGTTTTCTTTATATACGTTGTTATGTATGTATCGGAATATACAGTGTATTTCTGAACTCTTGCTCAAAACTTGAAGGGGTGACAGTTCGCATCAAAATAAACAACACTGTCCACCTCTGGCAAGTTGAGCTCTGCAGCCCGACCAATTAACAATTTCACTTGTTGAAATAGGGGTAAGGACAAGACGTTCCGTCTAGAACTAAACGAGCCTACTTTCCCGTATACCCATACTACTCTCTAGTACCTGATCAATATTCCCAAAAATAGCTAAAATCGCAAATTGCTTCAAACATATTTTTGTAACATTTTAAGCTGATTTCAAGGAATAAAATATTCCTCACTCTCTCTCTAAAAAAAAAAAAAAGTGAAAAAACAAACAAACAAATAAAATAGCAGCACCTTTTAAACAAAGCAGCGAATGCACTTTTTTCCATTAAAAAACATTCTTTAACAGCTTTCAAAACGAAAAAATAATAATTGAAATTAGTAAGCTCATTAAAATAAATACATCATATCAAACAAAAAAAAAATCATTTCTTTTTCCCCTGTTGAAAAAATAATTTTTTAAATGAATTAATGCACTTACCAAAATAAATAAAAACAATAAAATGTCAACTTAAAGAAATAATTTTCATTGTCAAAAAAAAAAAAAAAAAAAACCGTCTGCGCATATTTTTATGTAGAAACATAAATGACTTCGAGTTTATTCGCCGAAAACTGAATACACCTAAATTAATTAAACTTTAGCGTGAAAATAAAAACAAGTCATATCAAAAATAATTATTTCACAGTTAAAAATATAGCTGCGGAGTCGGAGTCAATCTCATTTTGAGATAAAAGAGTCGGTGTCAAATATCCAAGAATCGGAGTCATTTGTCCTCCGTGTATAAATTTTTGCCAAAGCTACGAAGTCAGAGTCGAAGTCGAGGAGTCGGAGTCCGATTAATTGTCGGGCACAGGAGTCGGAGTCGGAATCAGGTGCCCCTAAATTCTCGGAATCGGAGTCAGGAGTTTGTCGTCAAGAGCTATTTCCAACAAAATTTGTTGGAAGTAAATCCGCCTTCAAGTACGGAATCTACACTGACTTTCAGTTTCCCCATAGGCGCTAATGTTATGGGATTTGAACTGTTCAAAATTGAACGGAAAATTGTTCAAATCAAAAAGATATTTTATACAAGTTTTTTATCAAAACCTTTTTTCTACAAAGTTTGTTTGAAGCAAATTCGCCTCACAGTGCGGAATTGCCTTGATTTTCCCCGTAGACGCTAATGTTAAGTTTTTTTGAAATGTTCAAAATTAAACAAAAAAATGTTCAAATCAAAAAGTGAAAGATGGGAATGAGGTGTCCTCGCCGAGATCTTTTGAACAAAAAAAAGTTTGTTCGAATCGAACGATTCATTCAAAAGTTATTAGGGGGGGGGGGACAGACCGACAGACAGACCAACAGACATTTTCCCCCATCTCAATACCCTACTTTCCAATTTTCAATTTTTCGATATTTATTTAATTATATTAATTATTTTTGACCTTTTTCTGTTTTTCGCGATATTTTTAAGATGCATTAAGCCTTTTCATGCTTTTTTCTTCTTTTTCTGACTTTTTACTGGGAAAGTAGGCTAAAAAACGGCTTAAGAACTTGCGGATTTAGTTTGCAGTGTTATCGCCCATTTGGCGACAAATACAATAGGGAAGTTGCAACCTATTAAATGTTCATATTTTGGCTATTGGATATTGTTAATTGACCCTCAAAACTAAAAAATTCACCATCGCCGAATTTTAAAACACCGTGGTTGATTTTTAATGAATTTTTAAAAATCCACGCGCAAAAGTGCGCTTTTCTGAAACGTCACGAGCCTACGTCACAGGGCGCGAATGGGCAACCTTCCGCCGAAGATCCCTTGTTTTCGCTAGGGACATTTTGAGCGCGCTGATATTTTTATTTTTTAGAAATTCAATAATCCTTTTGAAAACACTATAGAGACCGGATTCGTTAAAGCACACTCTAATAGTAGGGGAGATAGCGACATTTTTTAATACATTATTTATATAAAGCCAGAATTTTTTTAAATATTAGATTAGTTTACTTAAAAGAAGAAAACGCGAGTCTACCAAAAAGTTATCGTTGCAATAATTAATAAAAAATTTTGCAATATGTTGCAAAAACTTGTGAAATTGTCTTATATATATAAGGCTGAAACTCGGTAATATTATTGATTACGTATAAACATAACGAAAAATATATGTCTACCGCGTCCGAAGCGTTGCCGTGCCGTGTCTACCACCCACGCAAGGTGCGAAAAAATCAGTCAATTTTGACTTAAATATATAAACCTAAAATTTTTTTTAATAACTGTTTACAATGTATAAAATATAAAAACAAAAGTCTACCAGTTGTGTTATGTTGCAAAGGCATGATAGACGTCACTTAATGTCGACCTCGTACCTCTATGTACCGTTTATCGGGCCGCTATCGCTCGCTCGAAAAAGTTTGCTTGTCGTCGAGAAATTTCAATAAATAAAGCTGATTTATTTTTTAATAAATAGTTTAAATCCTGTTTTTATTAAAATTTTTAGTCTACCGTGAATAAGAGGTTGCTTAGTCTTTGGTAGACGTTGCTTAAATTATAAAGTAGTTGGAAAAGTATGAATGATTTAAGCATATTAAAAAAAAAATAATTTTAACATTGAAACGAAATTAAAAAATATTTTATTAAAATTAAAATTATGTACAAAATTATAGTGAAGTTCATTTTTCATTAATAATGTCTTGACCTTTTAAATTATGCCTCTTTTATTTATTTATTTTTTATGATCAAGTACTTATGAAATAAAATTTTTTGCATCGATCTTACATAATAAATAATTAAAAATAATCAAATAAACAGTTCTTTACATATTAATTAATCTTTACTAATAATAAAGCTGAAAGTCTCTCTGTCTGGATGTCCGGAGGATGTCTGTAGGATGTCTGGATCTCTGTGGCGCGCGTATAGTGCCTAGACCGTTCGGCCGATTTTCATGAAATTTGGCACAAAGTTAGTTCGTAGCATGGGAGAGTGCATCTCGAAGCGATGTTTCGAAAATTCGACGTGGGGAGGCAGAAGGCTATGCTTCGAATGTAACATCTTTTATTGCTTGCGGTAATTGTTTTCAGTAAACCATTTAAAAACTTTTCAGTTGTCCTCAATTTTCCACCCACACAATCAAGAGGTGATAAGCTTGTCAGATTTTTTAAATGAAAATTTGTCCAAATTTGCGAAATGCAAGCTGTTCTGAGGAAATGTTCACGAAGTTCAGACTAACATAGGGTTAAGGATGACGGATCAAAACTCTTCACGTTTTCGAGAATTACTTTATCTTTTTTCAAAATTTTTATACTCTTCTAAAAACGTCATGGTTCTTGCATCATTAATTCTTTCCATTTTATTTTGTCTGTACATTCGGCGCACAACTCTTCCGAAATTTCGAGTTGTATTCAAATTTGCGACATGCATTTTACATTGTGCGATGGCTTACTCAAATTTGTTAACGCTCCTGTGTATTCTTCCGACTTTGTAAATAGAACGTAAGGTCGAACTTTTCCTTTTCGGAAAAAAGCCGGATTTTGATCGCAACCAGTCATTGCGTGTAAAGCAACCAAGGCGGAACAAACGGATTCTCCTAAATTCTTGTAAAGTTCAGAGACATTGATACCTCTTAATGATTTTCCAACGCCAACTTACATCCAGACCTTTATTTAAGAATTCAAAAACTTCATGTTAGCCAATATTATAACTAATACATCAGTATCTGAACATCGTAGGTGGACGTCATATGGAGGCTGCAGCTCTTCAAAAATTACAAAGACGGTAAATCATTTTTGTGTCGGATTTTTCGCGGTCTGGGGCACGATTGAGTATGATCGACTATTTTTATAACTTTTCTGTTGATGGTTTCAAATCTATAACACTGTTTGTAGTTAATATACACAAATTTATCTTCAAAATAAATCACTTTGTTATCTCGTTCCCAGTTTGTTAGTAAATATTCTAGCAAATCTTCTTTAAAAGTAATATTTTTTAATTGATTCAAAAAGTCAGAGGGACGTGTTGCAGAGTCTCCTATCTGAATTTTTAGACCTCTGTGAGTTCCGCTTAACATATCGTCGCCGCAGAACAACAGTAAGATATCTTAGTGTTATTTCTGGGATTAGATATCTTACTGTTGCTCTGAGGCGACGATATGTTTGTTATCTTTTATGGAAGGAAACGGAGTACGTGTCGAAAACAATTACTACGAATACTGCTGAACATACTTAATAATTTTCTCAATATCATTAGATGATGGAATTTCTTTCATTAGATATAATAAAAAGAATCCATCATAGATGAGAAATTTTGGTTGTTCAGAATTGATGTTTTTTAAGCACTTTTATTACACTTGGCCTGATTGTCATGGAGTAATCTGAGGCGTACTTTTGCTTATATTTCAGCAACTAGATCACTAAGAGACCTCTGGATTTTACTAAATGATTTGCTTAATCTTAAGGTACAACTTAAGGCTGAAAATTTAAAATTCTGAAGTAACATCATTATTTCGGTTAGAATGGAAAATAGCAAATTTGATGTAGTTTCCCCATTAAATGTTTAAATATAAAATCCATTGTTACAAATTTTGTTGCCTTGCAAATGTAATGTTAATAGTAATCATAATGAAAATTTTGAATCAAGTCCTCTCTGGAGCAAGAATGAAATTTATTCACTGACGTTGCTTTCTTAGGGTTTTTATCCTCATCTATGCATCTATACCAATACTCGATAACGGGGCTAAGTAAAAAGACGTATTAGGGTCTTTATCCCAAGTTACTTATATGTTGTGAACCATTCTTTTGCGTATACTCAGCAACTAGACCACTTACAGACTTCAGAATTTTATTAAATGATTTGTTTAACCTTAAGGTACAACGTAACGCTAAAAAATCAAATTCTAAAGTAAAATTTTGTTTGAAAACGAAAAAGGTTTAAAATGACAGATTTTTTTTAAAAAAATAACAAGCACTTTTCATAATGCACTCAAAAGGACAAAATAACTTTTCTGGGTCAGAAAGGACAATTTAAGTGTTCCTGTAGTTTTTAATTCTTTGAAGAAAAAGATTTCACAAACGAAGAAAAGTGCGCTCAAGTCATTTTAAACCAAACTTTCCCATTAAGGAAAAAAAAATGCGTGTTTCAACACTCAAATTTATGATTGAAAGCTAGATAATGGTAAAATATTCTCTACATGACTAGAACCGCACTTTTCTTCGTTTGTGGTGTCATTTTCTTGGAAATTTTTGAAAACTACAGGAATTCTTAAATTGTCCTTTCTGACCCAGAAAAGTTATTTTGTACTTTTGAGTGCATTATGAAAAGTGCTTATTATTTTTTAAAAAATCTGTTTTTTTCCAGTAAATACAGTAAGACAGATTTTTCAGTTCTGCAGATGGCTATTATCTGTTGACCCAATTTAACATATGCGAAAGAAATATAAACATCAGCAGCAATGCTATCGCCGCGAAGCACTGGATCAAGTTTGCTCCAAAATGGCGGATGCGTCGGCTCCTCCACTATAGGGGGCTTACTCAGGCTCAGGCCCCAGACCCAAGGTTATTAAAGGCGTGTCCTTCCCTTCTCCTTTCTTCGCAGTAGATGAATAAACAGCTTTACTTCCCCATTTACGAAATGTATTTGAAAAGGTGATGATTCAAAATATTTTTGAAGAAGTAAAAATATATATATATATATATATATATATATATATATATATATATATATATATATATATATGAATAATGTAACAAAAGTTTGAATATCAATTTAAATATGATAGAAAATTGTAATCATGAAAAAAAATAATAATTGAAAAATTTCCATTTATAAAGAATGAAGAGATAAAATACTCATACTTTTCCAACTACTTTATAATTTAAGCAACATCTACTAAAGACTAAGCAACCTCTTCGTCACGGTAGACTAAAAATTTTAATAAAAACAGGATTTAAACTATTTATTAAAAAATAAATCAGCTTTATTTATTGAAATTTCTCGACGACAAGCAAACTTTTTCGAGCGAGCGATAGCGGCCCGATAAACGGTACATAGAGGTACGAGGTCGACATTCCGTGACGTCTATCATGCCTTTGCAACATAACACAACTGGTAGACTTTTGTTTTTATATTTTATACGTTGTAAACAGTTACTAAAAAAAATTTTAGGTTTATATATTTAAGTCAAAATTGACTGATTTTTTCGCACCTTGCGTGGGTGGTAGACACGGCACGGCAACGCTTCGGACGCGGTAGACATGTATTTTTCGTTATGTTTATACGTAATCAATAATATTACCGAGTTTCAGCCTTATATATATAAGACAATTTCACAAGTTTTTGCAACATATTGCAAAATTTTTTATTAATTATTGCAACGATAACTTTTTGGTAGACTCGCGTTTTCTTCTTTTAAGTAAACTAATCTAATATTTAAAAAAATTCTGGCCTTATATATATTGTCGTAAAATTTCGGTCGCTATCTCCCCTACTATAAATAATCTTCCTCATGTAACATCAATGATGATATTCGAATATTTCCGAGAGGATGAGAGGTTTAATGTTCCAGAAACGCGAGGAGTTAAATGCGAGGAGATAAGCCTTTTACGTTTCGTTTTCGAAGTCGAATGCGTGACCTTCGGCTTCTCCCCTATCGGAAGAGCGCATGACGTCACTTCCTATGTCATTTGACGTCACAACCGCTTGAACTTTAAAAATTAATAAAAAAAAAAAAACTACTTATCGTATCGCAAAAATTTTTTCACCTATGATGTTCATACATGTTACTCTATCATATAAAAATAAAATTGAAAAATCGAAAACTTCCCTATTCAGATAAGAAGTAGCAAGTGGTACAGAATTTTCTCGCCAGTAAAAGGGTTGCAATGGTAGCCCAACTCTACGCCTAACAATTCCTCTTCTTATTGGTTGCTCTTCCTTGAAAGAAATCGGCTTGCATTGCATTGCATTCAAGGCCATAGCTCAACTTCTCAGAGGTGGACAGCAAGCACTACAAAAGAGGGTCAGCATATTTTTTGGGAAAGAGTGAAGCTTCACCGGATATAGGATACGCATTACTCTCTGTAGCTTTATTCTATTTAAGCTGAATAACATACATTGCATTAAAAGTTATTATGATTTCTTAAATTTATTCATTTATTTTTTGGAAAAGTATATTTTTGCATTATTTTAGTTGGATAGCAGAACATGAATCAAATAAATTTCCCTTGGGGAAAAAAATGTTTGCCCCTTCACTTGGCCAATTTACACCTGTGCCGAGAAACAAAATCTCCCCAAAACATCAGGCCTCACACTTGAAGCATTCATGTGGGAGAGAGAGTGCGTACAAAATTCCTTTTAAACAACAAAGTTGCGGGAAACTCGGGACTATTAAGTGAAAACTTGGTCATCTTCATTACATTTGTGAAATGAGATGAGGATGGGGAAATAAAACGCCACATGAACCAGCTACAAAAATCGGGATTTTCGAAAACAGCACATTTTCGATGAACAACAAAATCGAACCAAACAGTATCAAATTCATCATTATCAACGGAAAATTATAATCCCGAGCACTATCCAGTTTTCTCGCCGCATATTGACACCGACACGAATTCTGACTCTACAGAACATCAGGTAAGGCCTCAACTTCCCATTCGTAGAACCAGCAGAGGCGAAGCGTTTGCCAAAATATTTAGATTACTCTGTACTATATTAGATTAAAATTTTTTTTTTATTGTCCATTGTCATGAAGATTCTCCCCCCTCTTTATTTTAGCATGTGCGTGTGTTTAAAGTGGGGATGAATTATTATATTTCTATAAGAACGCAAACGAGTGAGTGTCCCCACTTCGAACTGGGCAGTGGGGTCAAGACTCATTCAATCTCAGTCGTGAATCAAACCATCAACCATCGACTCCGTGCTATATTACATGGGAGCTCTATCAAATCGACATAGCTCAAATTGCCTTGCAAATGGCTAAAAAAAACTTGAAAGGAAAAAAAAATGCTTTTTTTCGCCTTTTATTTTATGAGACATTTTAAAAGGCTGTAATGTTTTCGTTGTTTTATAAATATCTTTATTAAATGCACAACTTTCACATTGTTATTGGAATAAGATTGGTATGAAGCCATGTCGGAAACATCATTTGTGTGTAACTGAAGAAAACTCCGCTTGTCCTTGTACGTATACCTTGCAGCAGAAGTGTGTTATTCATCAAAATATAGAGTTGTCCTGAAACTTTATAGACTGGGTGACACTGTGATATAGTCCTAAAAATAGTAGTTTTAGTAACTTAAATGAAACATAGCATGCAAAGCAGTCGCCAAACAAGTAAAATGGTGTTTTAAATAGTCCCCCCATTAATATTAAATTATGCAACATACAGGGCGTCCTGAAATAGACTGACTGTTTCCAAAAATTTATAATAGGAAAACGGAAAATGATAAACAAATAATTCTTGCAGAAAATTCATGTGATGGGTCTTAAATTTTGTCCCCAGAGCTCCAAAATTTAGTTCAAAAAGTTTCCAATAGATGGCGCTGCAAGTAGTAAGGTTTTTAAGTCAAAAAGTCAAAATTGAAATTCACCGATTTTTCCTCTGATTGCGACATGTGATTGCAGCCGACGGTAGACATTTTGAAAGTATTGTTGTTCTTTATTTTTCCATTTTTCTCTCTTCTATCTTTCTTTGAACTACGGGCTTAATATGTACACTATTGGAACATTTTTTAATTAAAATTTGGAACTATGGGGGACAACATTTACGGCCTACCACATGAATTTTCTGCAAGAATTACTTGTTTATCATTGACCGTTCTCCTGTTATAAATTTTTGAAAACAGTCAGTCTGTTTCAGGTTGCATTTAATATTAATGTTGTTTAAAAAACTGTAATATATTAGCATGTTTCGGCAACAAGACTTCTTATAATAGCGATTGGCAACAAGACTGCATTCCATGAATTAATACTTTTGAATATGGTTGTAACAAAATAAGTAGTAGCGTTATTAAATGTTTAGTTTTTTTATAAGCGATATTATATTATTGTGCATATAAAACAGTGGCGACGAGAGAAAAATAAATTCATCCATATTAACCTGTGAAAAATGAGTTTAATTGGAAACTTGAAAGAATTTGACCCATCAAAAGATGATTGGGCCGTTTACCGTGAAATGTTGGAGCAGATGTTCATCGCCAACGGAATTACGGATGAGAAAAAGAAAGCCAGTATATTGCTGTGTTTAGTAGGGAAAGAGACTTATAAACTGTTACAAAATTTATGTGTACCCAAACAACTCAAAGATTTGGAATTCGATGAACTTGTTGAAAAATTAAGTGATCATGTAGCGCCAAAAAGATCGGTATTTGCTGAACGGTATCAGTTTCATCGAGCATCCCAACGTGAAAATGAAAATATCGCCAACTGGAGCGCAAAATTGACAGAACTGGCAAAATATTGCAAGTTTGAAGGCATTTTAGATGAAGTTTTAAGAGATCGTTTTATAGTTGGTCTCCGTAGTGGCCCAATTTTAGACAGACTATTTTGTGAATCTGAAAATATTACTTTTCAAAAGTCAGTAGAGATCGCTACAACTATGGAGGCTGCTCGTTTACACTCAGCTGAAGTGAGAGAGGACAAACAATCTAATGGGTTTCACAGAGTTCAAGGTGTTGATGAAATTTCGAGAAAGTTCCACCAACATCGGGTACCGGAAAATAAATCCTAAACATGTCGGTGCTGTGGTAAATTGAATCATAATATAAACAAATGCCGTTTTCGCTCATATAATTGCCACAACTGTGGAATTAAAGGCCATTTGAGTAAAATGTGTACTAAAAAGAGTAATAAGTTAAAGGATAATACTGGACCCGCACATTATTTTGGTAACAGTTATGTTGGTGATAATTTTAATAACAATGATACGCAATCACTTAATGCCTTTCAGGAAAACGTTAGTGAAGAACAATTTATAGATAATATTAAAAACAAAACTTTTCTTAACTTTAGGGATTCAGAAAAGTTTAATGATCAAATGTTTAATATAAAATGCACAAGTTTCACACAACCTGTTACTGAAACAGTTTTAATTGAGAATGTTCCAATGATCATGGAAATTGACACAGGTGCTGGAATCTCGGCAATTCCTGAAAATGTGTATAAAAAACTTTTATCTCACGTACCTTTGATCAAAACAGCACATAGATTTAGAAGTTATACAGGTGATCCTATCACACCTTCGGGTACAGCCAAAGTAAATGTGAATTACCATTATAAAAATCATGATTTAACTTTATATGTTTTTCCCAATGGAGGTACTCCTTTGATGGGAAGGGACTGGATTGCTACATTAAAAGTGCAATTTCCATCATTTAATTGCATTAATGTGAATTACTCTTTAAAGGATTTGTTAGAAAAGTATGCTAGCGTATTTGATGTGAGTCTTGGCACTTTTACAAAAGGTTGTTTCAAACTGAACTTAAAAGAGCAAGCAAAACCTATATTTTATAAGCCTAGAGCAGTGCCTTTTGCCCTGAGGAAAAAAATTGAAACTGAGTTAGATAGACTGGTCCAGTTAGGAGTTTTATCTCCTGTGGAATTCAGTGAGTGGGGAACACCTATTGTGCCAGTTATTAAGACAGATAATACTGTAAGAATCTGTGGGGATTACAAAGTAACGTTAAACCCAGTTTTAGAAATCGACAGATACCCTTTGCCTCGTATTGAAGAGTTATTTAATAAACTGCAAGGAGGTGAAGAATTTACTAAGCTGGATTTGTCGCAAGCGTATCAACAAATTCTGCTAAATGATGAGTCTCAAAAATTAGTAATAATAAGTACTCACAAAGGGCTATTTCGGTATCACAGAGTACCTTACGGAGTCTCTTCTGCACCATCAATGTTCCAAAGATTAATGGACCAATTATTACAAGGCTTAGATGGCGTGGGATGTTTCTTAGATGATATTATAATTACAGGAAAAAATAGAAATGAACATTTGAGAAGATTAGAAAAAGTTTTGAGCTGGTTAGCAGAAAGTGGACTTAAAATTAATAAAGCAAAGTGTATGTTCTTTCAAAAGTCTGTTGAGTATTTGGGGTATAAGATAAGCAGTGAAGGTTTAAATGTTCTAACAGATAAAGTTGAAGCTATTCAGAACGTCCCGAGACCTCAGAATACAGGACAGTTAAAAGCATTTATTGGTATGATAAACTACTACGGAGCGTTTATTCCAAATTTTGCAAATATTCTGCATCCATTGTATAAATTACTGCACAAAAATGCCCATTGGGTTTGGGATAAATACTGTGAGCAAGCATTTCAGAAAGTAAAAGTTTGTTTGTGTTCTGCAAGAGTTTTAGCGCATTATGATCCTGCGCTCCCAGTTAAACTTGCTTGTGATGCCTCTGCTTATGGTCTGGGAGCAGTAATTTCTCATGTTTTTCCGAATGGGCAAGAAAAACCCATTGCTTATGCTTCAAGAACCCTTTCCAAGAGTGAGAAAAACTACTCTCAAATAGATAAGGAGGCATTAGCCATAATTTTTGGAGTAACTAAATTTTCTCAATACCTGACAGCAAAACATTTTATTTTAGTTACAGATCATAAACCGTTAGTCTCAATATTTGGTCCTAAAAAGGGCATACCGCAAATGGCAGCAACTAGGCTGCAACGCTGGTCATTACATTTATCAGGTTTTGATTTTGAAATCAAGTACATTAATTCGGAAAAAAATGCTAATACTGATGCCTTATCCAGGTTACCATTAAAGGTCGAATCAGTGGAAGAAGAAGAATGGTCTAGGCAATGAATAGCGAAATACCAGTTGATTTTAACCAAGTGGCTCTTGAATCACGTCGAGATAAAATTTTAAGTCGCGTATTGCACTACGTATTACATGGATGGCCAGAGGTAGATGAATCAGCTGTAGAGAATGAGATTAAACCATATTGGTATCGTAGAAGTGAACTGACTTGTGAGCAAGGCTGTTTAATGTGGGGTTACCGCGTAATTATTCCAGTTCAATTAAGAAGAAGGATATTAGAAGAACTACATGGCAGCCATATGGGCATAGTTAAAATGAAATCTAGAGCAAGATCAATTTTTTGGTGGAATTTGTTAGATCAAGAAATTGAGAAATTGGTTAAAACTTGCAAAGGCTGTTCGACACAAACCATACCCCCCAGAAATAATCTCACACCTTGGGATTGGCGAAAGAAACCATGGGAAAGAATTCATGTCGATTTTTTTGGACCTTTGTATGGAAAAAAAGTACATGGTTTTGATTGACGCACATAGTAAATGGGCTGAGGTTGCTCCTATGTCGAATACGACTGCACAAAATACTATAGAAAAACTGCGAGGAATATTCGCTTGTTTTGGATTACCACACTCTGGTTTCGGATAATGGACCACCTTTTGATTCAGAAGAATTCAGGCAGTTTACAGCAAATAATGGTGTAAAGCATATTCCTACTCCTCCATATCACCCCCAGAGTAATGGTGCCGCAGAGAACTTAGTGAAAACTGTGAAAAGCTGGATTGTAATAGCAGTCATTTCTAAATGTGAACGACAGAGCACTAATAAGTTTTCTGTTCAAGATATTATTCATAAATCCTTGTTTGATTATAGGAATACACCTCATACTACTACAGGCGAAACTCCTGCAAAATTGATGTTTGGCAGAGCTTTACGTACCCGATTAGATCTTTTGAGGCCTAGTTTAGAAGAACGAGTGAAAAACCACCAAACTGATCAAGAAAGGAATTACAGAGGAAAATCTAGGAAAGGTTTTGAGATTGGGGAAAACGTTATGGTCAGAAACTTCCGTGATCGAAATGACAAATGGGTTGAAGCAGTGATACTTGATAAAATAGGTTACAGTGTATATTTGTGCAAAATAAAAGAGACTGGTGTAGTATGGAAGAGGCATATTGGTCAAATATGGAGCTGTCATAATGAGGATATGATCAAGTTAAAAGAATTGGAAGACGAAGACAATAATTATCGTAGTAATCATGATAGCAAAACGTTGGAATCACAAGAAATTTGGCCATACATCCCAGAAATAGACAGATCTAGAGAAGAAGCGAACAAAGGGCAGCTAGAAAATGAAAATATTAGAACAGCAGAAGAAAACCCTAAAGACAATAGTAAAGAAAATCAAAACGTGACATCTCAGGAAATCAACAACAATAGTGGTGCTTACAAGTACCCTCATAGAATACGACATGCACCAGACAGACTGGGTTACTGACACATATTATACAAAAAAAAAAAAAAAAATATATATATATAGTACTTTTTTTGAACTTTTGAAGGGAGGAATAATGTAATATATTAGCATGTTTCGGCAACAAGACTTTTTATAATAGCGATTGGCAACAAGACTGCATTCCATGAATTAATACTTTTGAATATGGTTGTAACCAAATAAGTAGTAGCGTTATTAAATGTTTAGTTTTTTTATAAGCGATATTATATTATTGGGCATATAAAACAAAAACAACAGGGGACTATCTTAAGTACCATTTCCCTTGTTTGCCGACTATTTTGCAGTCTATTTTGCATTTAAGAAGCTAATAAAACGACTATTTTTAGGACTATATCTCAGTGGCAGCCCTATCTATGAAATTTCATCCCAATTGGAGATGGTCGAGCTGGGACGATTTGAAAACTCGACGTTAAATCCCGGTTATCACAAATTTGCCATTTCAACTGCGCTTGCGCGCGGACTTAGCTGATTTCAAAATTCTTGCTCAAACTAATTAAAAACATTTTAAATTTGTTGATAAATATGAGATGACAACAGATAAAAATTAGGAATTACAAAACTTTCTTTTATTTAGTTTTTACGCCTCGGTAAAGATTGAGTTTTGCGTCTTAATTATTAATGGATTCGGAGTCTGATTTTTCTATCAAACAAAGGCCCTTTTCATGGCCAAATTTTTAACCTCAGAAGAGCGTACTCAAATTGTTGCATCACTTCTAATACAAAGTTGAACCCTCAACCTAAATAGTACAAATGTATGATACTAAACTGTTTACACCTAACATAAAATATCGGCAAAAGACGTATATCTGTAATATTTCAATCATTTTTAAAGTACATAACGTGTTTTACGTTTACGATAAATAAATATTTCCAAACCAATAAATATTGAAGTATCATTTTTCTCTTTTCTTTATAAATATTATCAGTTATTCATATCCGTAGTTTCATATAATGTATCTCGAAATCGCTGTGAAAATATTCTAATCGCAGTCATTAATTTGTTGGGACTCTAGCTCAGCCTAAATATAAACAAGCAACACAAAATCTTAAAACAGAAAGGCCAAAAAGCAAAGTCCGTGCGCAAGCGCAGTTAAAATGGCAAATTTGTGATAACCGGGATTTAACGTCTAGTGATTTGAAACACTAGGTCAGCGTCAGTTGACGTGGAATGACTCTAGGTTTAATCAAATAACTGAGATATTTTTCTTTTAGCTTCGGATAACACCAAATAATTCATAAACAGTCACAATCTCAAAATAAGTATTTAACTCTCTGCAACAAAAAAATTTTTTGGTCTGATTTTCTAAATGTAAAAGATTATGGATACCTTATATTATGAGTTGTTCAGTTTCGTTCTTAATTGGGCCATTCCACGAAAAAGTCAACCCTTTGTCCCGTACATGACGTTTCATATATTTCATTAAAAAGGAATAACTTTAAGACGAAATTTTTTGCTTAAGAAATCAAACTAAGTTTTTAATTTGTTAAGCAGAAGAAATTTGTTTATTAATATTTTCAAGTATTATTTTTGATGAAATACATAAGGTGTCACGTGTGGGACAAAATGACCGTTTTTTGTGGAATGGCCCAATTATGTTTCGCAGAAAAAAAAAAAAAAAAAAACTTTTGGTAAATTCTCATACGAATATTTTTTAACATAAATTAGGGAAGTTACGAGCTTTACTCAAGAGATGGCGTCACGAGACAGTTATCCCTCGAGATCCTCGCCCAGTGTAATGCAAAATCGAAAGTAAATGCGTGGGTGAAAATTTAGTGGGAGGAAGAAAGAAGGAACATCTCACTCGTAGCGCCCCAGATTTTTTTTTTGGGGGGGGGGGGAGCATAGTTCAGCTGGGACCCTTGTCTCGGACGTCTGTTTGGCGGTTGCAAATTCACCCTCTTTCTGTTTTTATTTATTTTTTATTTTTTTATTTATTGAAACTCGATATAAAAACTTTAAGGGCGGCAGTGGAGCTAGCACCAAGAATTACTCCTAACAATTTTAACAGCACCTTTAGTTTATTAAATGAATCAATTAACCAACGTTTTGAGGCACAGAAATTGCAATTTTGTTTTCTACAAATTTGCAATTTTGTGCTTCAAAACGCTGGTTAATTGATTCATTTAATTTTCAGCACAAAGGTATTTATTTGTTACCTTAGTTCATGCTTATGATTTTTCTAGATATAAATTTAGATATTCGGGGGCCATATAAAAAACGCTTTCGTGTTTTTCACTATTTTTACTTTTTTCCGTATCTAATGTATAGAAAAAAGTATTGGATTATGAGCATTTTCGAATTTTGTCGGATTTACACGTTTTGAGGTGTACTAAAAGTTCACTTTGACCATTTTTCGAAACTGTCTGTATCTATCTTTGTGTGTGTGTGTGTGTGTGTGTGTGTGTGTGTGTGGTTGCTCGTCTGGATTATGTGTGACCAGTTTTTTGCGGCCGCTCTAGAGAAAAAATTACTGCATAAAATGAAACGAAATTTGGTACACACATATATGACCCATGTGAATTGATGCCCACAAGGGTTTGGTGGCAATTCCTTCAAGGGAGGTGGGTGGAGGGGCGAGCAATCGAACATTTCTTCCGTTATGCGTGGCTCCTATATCTCAAGAAGTAACTGTCGGAATCAAGCAAAATTGGTCCACATCATGACCCTAAAAAGGGTGCAGGTGATGATTCAAATTTAGTGGCAAAAGCTCAAAATAGGGTTGAGCATTCAAGCATTTTTCCTCGTTACTTGTGACTGCTATATCTCAAGAAATAAAAAACGGTATCAATCAAAAATTGATCGGTAGGTAGACATTAAAAGGTGCAATAGTTGAATCAATTTTGGACGACAGAAGCTGAAAAGAGGGCGGTGCAATCGAGCGTTCTTTCTTGTTCATTGCCAGTCCTATATTTCAAAAAGTAATACTACGTTTTAGATAAAATTTGGAATAAATTTGAACTCACACGGAAACAGGAACTGATTCGATTTTGGCGTAATTTCTTCAAGGGGAAATGATTTTTTCAGTAATTTTCCCAATTAAAAATAGCTTAACTAATACAACAATGTGAAAGAAAAATCATATTAAAATGTAGTCTATCTACTCAAGAAAGCCTTTCACGCTAGTTAATTGTTGGCAAATTATAGAAAAAATCTCAATATTTAAAATTTTATCTGTTGCTATCTTACATTCGTAAACAAATAAAGAATTTGTGATTATTTTAAGCAAGACTTTGAAAATGATTTTCAATTTTCGTTCTTTGATTCTTCTTTCGAGACTATATTTCGATAGTTCAGAGCATGGTTGTCAATTTCTTACGTGGGTAATTTTATTTTGGTAACCTTGTTTTATGGTAACCCGATCAGTGGCGGTTAGTGGTTTAATTTAGTGGGTGGGCCCGCTGTTATCAGGGGCGACCCATAGGGAGGTCATAGGAGATTCGTGTGACCTCCCAAAAAATCTTTATTTGGCAAATTTAGAGACTATATAGTTTTTAGGGCTAATAACTCTTCAAATAATGTTTAAGTATGTGTACATCTCATAACTTATCATTCCATAACATTCGAAGTTCCATTCGGCAAAGTGCAAAATTTCCCCCTCCAAAAAATGCTAGTTTGGGACGTCCGTTACTGATAAAAAGAAAAAAACTAAGGTGAGTGCGCCAAATAAGGCCAGTTCACCAATAAGGCCAACCTCCAATTTTTCTACGTAGGATAGCAAAAAGTCGCTAGATCGTGATTAAATCACCATCAAAAAATCGAACTGATGAAAAAGCAAAGCGTTATCAATAGGTTGTGAGTCCTCAACAGGCAAAAGTGCAGCAACAGTTGCTGCAAAAGAGTCATCGAAATTGCAGCTTAATTTAAGGCTTAATTCCTCAACATACAAAAGTGCAGCAACAGTTGTTGCAAAAGAGTCGTCGAAATTCCCTGATCTTACTTTACAGTACATTTTCATTCTTCATTGTTCAGTAGTTTAATATAATAAATAAAAGTAGTGAATTGTTCTAGAAAGTTGAAGAATTCAAAAACAAAAATTTCGCTGCGTACCACTATTTTTTTTCTGTGATTTCAAATTCCTTGAAGAGTTGGTTTTAGCCCAAAATACAAATACAAATACAAAAGTGACTACCAGCAACAGGCTCTGGGCCCAGCTAGACTGGTCCTAGTCAATTTACAATCCCCAGTGAAGATTATTAGGATTTCCGTGTCCTGTAAATTCAGATGTACAGGATTCTTTTTATATAAAACAAAATACAATTTTTAGGTACGAAATAACTTAAAAGGTATAAGTTTGTTTTCTCTTATAAGTGATAATAAACATTCCTTGCAGCAAATAACACTAAAGAAGTTTGGAAAAAATCGAGAACGTTTTACCTTTTTTTTGAGGGGAAAAAGAATTTTTAAAAAGAAGGGGAAACAAACATGATTCAAAAATTATCGGATGTATACAATTTTCATACACATGTAGGAAAAGGTTTCGTTTTTGCAATCGCGACCATTTTACTATTGAGATTTCCTCGAAATTGTAACTACTAAAAATCCTCTTTGTAGAGAATTTCGTTGTGTTGATGAAAATTTGGGACATATTGATTTCGTTAGGGAGTTTGGGAGAAGGCATCCAGATTCGGGAATCTGACGAACGAATCGGGAGCAGCAATGAAATGAGATTTAATATGTTTCTACAACGACGGCAATTCTTTTTTTTTTTTTATAGTTTGGCAGTATTTTTTGAGCAATTTTTCAAAGTTGTCTTCATTGGTGGACACGAGTTTCAAATAAGGCCAAATCACGGTTCTTCGTTCAAACTGCTGAAAGCCATTATTGAAACTCAAATTTTCGCATGGAATTATTTTTTTCCTATCTTTTATGAGTCTTGTGATGAATATGAAAATTTGGAGCCAATTGAATAAAAAATGAGAAGGATATAAGGCATATCTTAGGTTGGCCATATTTGCGGTATTTACCTATTTAGTAATGCAGACCAACATGAAGTTGTCTTTATCGCAGTTTCTTTATAGACTCTATTGCAGTTTCTTGATTTCGAGCCTCTCCTCATGCGTCAAAGATGAAATTGCCTTAAAAAATACACTTGATTATTATTATTATTTTTTTAAGTTCGAGGAAAACAACTTAAATAATATATTTTTGATATTTAAAGGCTCTCAACACAAGCACTTAGTAATAAACGACACGGCGCATGAATCTAACTATACTATTATACCTGTTACAGTCCTTCCGACACCGTCACCGACCATGGCCCCACTAAATTTCCGCTGGGGTCATGCACCGACATAAATGTGAAATACACCGCATGCGCGGCTTCTCTCTGCTCCTTTAGATGCGTTATTGGGGATGAGTAAACTGGAAATTCTGGAGGAAATTTGAGGTGGCAACTCCTGAAAGCGACTCTCACCCTATATCAGTTTTTTCGTTGATATTCGATATAAAAATTTGAAGGAAGATGGGTCAGGACGCACAGGGTAAAGAAATTTAAATAGAGAAGGCACATCCGTGGTAAAAAGCACATTAAATTGAAGCCGATATAATGGGATATATCGGCACGAATATGGGCAGGGTTATAACATCAAGCTATAAAGCCGCTATTGCACATCGATGGGTTACGATAATATGGTCGCTTCGTGAGAATGGTTATCCCCGATTTCGCGAAGGGACCGAATAAAGTAGCTGCCGAATTGGTTTTCATTTTAATTCACGTTTTAATGCAATTTTAAAAACGTGCTTCATAAACTTGCAACAGTATCTACGTTTAAATTAACAACCAGCTGAGAGTGATGTTTGAATCACACACAAAATGCATTAACAACCAGTTGAGATTCAGTAATGCAATGTTTTGAATCAAAATGCATCCCAAGATCTTTAGTGAGAAGCTAAGGACCTTAAGACACATCGGTGCAACTTTCGGCTTCAATTTCTTAGTATAACGGGGCCTTTATATCTTGCTCTATGGTCCGTCGGGGTAATTTGCGTAGCCGGAGTAATTTGGGTAGCCGGGGTAATTTGGGTATAAGTTACATTTTAATGAATAAAATGAAAAATATTCATTTGATACACCTACAAAAATTCAAAGTTATTAACATCATCCTTACCAAAGAGTAAAGAACCTACTATATATTTCTTTACTGTATATACTTTACTACTGTATATTTATTTACTCTATGATCCTTACCTACTGTCTAACCACGGATTGTATGGAAAGGCAAACATCCGGTTTACACGCGGAAATGGAAGCATCTATTAGTTTTCAGGTATGTCAGCTTTTGCAGATGTATCTTAGCCTCTAACTTAAGCAGAGTCTCATTCAAATAAGCGGAATATGCGCATAAAATTTTTATTTTTACCCTCATTCAGATGGAATAGCCATAGACTAATAATAAGAGTAGACCGAGCTTTCTCATTCTTGCTGATAAAGAAAATTGGTTCATAGATGTATCATGTGACTAGTGGAAGGGCTTGGCGAAGACTTTGGCAGCATGGTTGCTAGATGGCAGCATTATCTATAGTTTGGCACTCGACATGTATTTTAAGACAATGTGTTTTCATTAAAAAAAACTTCCAGGTGCAGAGATTGAACTGTTTTTCTTTTAGTTATGCATTATTTTGACATTAGTAATAGTTTTTGATCAGTTTTCGGTAACTTTTATTTCATTTGGAGCTGTCAGCGTTGGCGTGAACGAAATGGCGTAAACGTTTTGCGTTAACGCAAAAATGTACTAATCGGAATTGGTATCTTAAATTGAAACTGTAGGTAAAAATCTTACCGTTTGCTGATTCTTCTTGGTCGCTTGCATCTTTTATTGCTTAGAGAGTTATTGAAATTGACTAAAGAAAATGCACAATGCTATCTAAACGAAAAACTCACTATATTAACAAAATATTTACAACTTAGAATAACAAATTTACAAATCGGACTCCATAAAAGATCATTCTTCCGTGTTCCATCAATTCTATTTATTTTATTTCGCGCTGGCGTTGATCGTCTGCTACGATTATAACGCCCGCTGTTGCTAGGATATCCACCAGTCACATGGTTTGGTTTATGAGCAGCAAAAGGGTTGCCATAGCTCGGTCTACTCTTATTATTAGTCTATGGGAATAGCCTTAACTGGATGTTTGCCAATTCCATACAATCCGTGGTCAAACAGTATGAATACATGCTAAAATAATGATGCCAACACTCTTTTTGAAATTGATAAAAAATAAAATTTACTTTTTGGAGATGTCAATGCAATACAAATCAACTACTTCCAAATAGTGCTGTTATTTAACCTGCCACGCTATGTTTTTCTAGTTTAGGTATGTAGACATTACATATGTTTACTTTAATTTAGAATTGAATTGTAACATTTAACATAATTAGTTTTCATGTAATTAATGATTTAAAAACCTGTGGTAGTTTGGGTATTCATTACATTTTACCAATCAGAATAATTTTATTGGACTATAAGCATAGGCATGTATGTGCATCCTCACTACCCAAGGTAATATGTGCTAAAAATGAATCGGAAGATTGTTTAAATTTACTGAAATGTTCTGTAAAAAAAAAAAAAACTACTTTTCAAACATTAACGGCTTGTTATATCGTGCTTAGCGATTGCAATACCGGTATACCGGTATACCTAGGGCCGGATTAAGGATTTCGGGACCCATAGGCATTAGAAGTGTTGGGACCCCCTCACACATGTATTTTATACATAATCTCATACATTATTTCTCTAACCCGTATTTCTGTCACCACGCAAAATCTTCCTTATTCCTTTATCAAATTTCATAACTTACCCCTCATTTTAAAGCTTATAGTTTTAGGTTCTGACTACAATTTTAAGTATTACCAATAATGTTTATTAACAATTAATACAGTAACTCAGTACACATACTCAGTAAAATATTTCTGAGGCATTTATACCACTATTACTAACTGTAGCGGATTTGAGGGGGAGGAGACCGTTTCCCTCCCGAATCAAAATAACTTAACTACATTATTAACTAAGTTTTAAGTTACTTCTTCAGAACATAAGTAAAAACTAAAAAATGAAAAACACACACACATAAAGCATATGTTTCAATTAAGTCCCTTCGATTTTGATATGAGAGCAATATTGCAGTCAGAGGTCAGTGCAAAAAAATACATAAAGCTCACAAATTTCGAATTCAAAAGTACAAAATGTCACGATTCCTTCATTAATACTTCTTTGGTGGAAAAATTTGATTTTTCTGTTTTAACACCCTCTTGTTTTAATTACGATCTTTCAAAGTAATAAAGAGCATTATTATATCGTTTTGGTGAAATTATATAAGATTTATGTGGCTTTAAATGCTAAAAAATATATTTTACCACCACATTTGAAGTAAATTAGAACATAAGAATTATGTACTTTAAAGTAGATTAATCAGCTTTAAGGCTTCTTTTAAAACATTTTAGAGAAACCTCACAAAAACTGTTTAACAAAACATTATACGGGGGAGGAGACACTTTTGACCTTTTTATGACCCTCCCCAAAACTATATCTACCCACGTCTGATAACTAATTAAGTTAATTTCGGTAAAAAATTAATATCTTGTTACAAATAATATGCCTGCAGCAGAAATGAATAATATATAAAACGAATTCTTGCATGTTATTATTATTTTTTTTTAAATCAGTGCATAGTTGTTTTCTTACCTTTCTCATAGGAAACTTTTTGCTTCTTATAGAAAAGTATTTCAATATCGTTCCGTTGTGCTTTGATGCTTCATTTTTAAAGCAAAAAAAAAAAAAAAATAAATAAATAAACACTTCAATACTGGTACAAAATATCAACTCAAAAATCAGCTTTATACAAGAACTCCCCTTTAAAGTTTGGTTACCCTGCACATATAAAAACTGAAGAGGACCAGGAACTCGTTAGCGTGAAACTTCTCTTCTTAAAAACACTACCTTTCATTCTGGGAAAAAGTGGTGCGGAAATGATAAAAATAATAGAAATGGTTTGCAGGCGTCTAACCATAAGCTCCTATAGAAAAAGTGTGTAAATAGTGGGGGGTGACCTAGGAAATCGCCGAGCCAAGGTTTGGTTTTGCACATGGAAGTTGGACTGTGGTTTCTCTTCGCTCTACTAAGGGCTTGTTTACTGAATAGGCCTACTAGGCCGTAGCAAAGCCCCTGCTATTTGGGAGCTCCAATTGGCTAAAACTATTCTAGCAAAGGGAAAAAATTGTATTGTTTGACTACAAGAGGGCACCAAAAAAGCGTTTGACCTAGGACCCCAATATCATAATCGGGGCCCTGGGTCAATAAGTTTTTGAGCTTTATGGGCCCCAGAAAAAATATTAGAGCTTACAACTAAGTTTGATTTTTGGAAAAATTTTGCAAAATTAAATGAAAACAAAGCTTAACAATTTTCGGGCCACTCTTGACTCCACTCTCCCCCCCCCCCCCATGGTGCGGTGTCTTGCGTCACGTAGTTACACCACTGAGTTATGTAGTTTATCGTTAGCCAACACTTAATGATCTATCTAGATGCCGTCGGACCACAATGACGGATCTACTCATTTTTTTGGCCTAACTTGTATAACGTAAATACTTTTATCATGTTCAATTTTAATTCCTTCTTGGGGCCCTTAAGTTGTGGGGGACCTTTAATATGCGACGATTGAAGAAGTATGGAAAATCTGCCACTGTCAGCCCTTTAGCAGCTAAAACAAAAGGCCGTGGTCTGCATGACCTTTGAAAAATTATTAACAAAAACTTTTCGTAGGAGCCCCATAGCTGTTGTATGTGTCCCGAATACCACATGTATAAAAAATTTTTCCTGTTTGACAGCAGTAAAAGATGAGATAGAGAGAAAAAAGGAAGGGAGCCCCATTTTTTAAAAAAACTTTTTCTTTTCTTTCTTTTTTTTCGAAAAGAACTTTTTTCTTACATATTTTCAACCTTAGGATTTCTCCGGGGGCCCCTGAGAACCTCGGGGCCCCTAGGCAACTGCCTACATTGCCTATTTAGTAATCCGGCCCTGGGTATACCGAATACCGGTATTTGGAGCTACTTTGAAATTTTGTAATACCGGTATTTGATGGAGTAGAATACCTGTATTTACGGTATTAGTTTAAAAAAAAAAAAAAAAAAAAAAAAAAAAAAAAAAAAATTCAGTTAAATAGTTCTCAATTTAACTAATTCGATATCTACTGTCATTGGAAATATAAATTTCGTTTTCGATGAGACAATTCTAAAATCAATTTATTGAAGTAAAAATTTGGCTTCAAAAGCACGAATTTATAGAATATCAATGAATAAAAGTAGCAGAAACATTACAAAATGATTTTTTTTTTTGAAATTCTTTATGATATTTAAAAAAAAATAATTGCCTCAACTGTACTGAATTTGATAAAAATGTTTTCTTGTTGGCATAACAATCAGTAATTTGTTGTCACCGGTATTAGCGTGCTATTCTGTCTCGCTATTCAGCTTTATAACAAGCGAGATAATATTTACAATACTTTGAACATTTGCAAAGAGGTAAGACATAATCAGTTGAAACTTATTTTCAGAAATTTGTGTAATTGTAAAGAATTTCGAAAAGAAAAAAAAATGAAAAAAAAAAAAAATGCTAACAAGATGAAATTTATCGTTAATTTTCAACCGAAAATATTAAAAAAAAAAAGCAAATACAAACATATTCTGGCCAAGAGGAAATTGTTGAACTGGAAAGAATTGTCGCTCGAAGAACAGTTACTATATTTATATAATAGTAACTGTTCAGCTATAAATAATACGAAAGAAATACGCACACTCACAAAAAATGATTTTTTCAAAACCAACAAGGTTAAAATCGAATTATTTGAAGATGAAAGACTTTCATGCAACTGCAGGAGGTGTATCGCGCATTACTAACAGAACCATCGGCATGCGTGAATTCAGAAATAATATTTTCAACTGCAGGAAATGTTTTCACTAAAATGAGTTCCAAGTTTAGTGACAATTAATTAGATGCATTATATTTATTGCTATCACTAATTTTTGATATTTGTTTCTTCATTTTATATTTGTTCACAAGAAGTGAATAGGTAAATAATGCACTTTTTGCACAAAATAATAAAATGTGGCAACGAAACAATACGTTTTTGAATGTTTTTTGATAAATTTCTAATACCGGTATGAATACCAATGTTCCGGTATCACGTTAAAAAATACCGAATACCAGGACAGCAGTTTTGGTCCGGTATTGCCCTAATTGTGCTATTTTCAGTCTAAAATTCATCTTAATACGTAAAAAGAAATTAGCATTCATACTAGCCTATTATTTCTATTGTACCTACATTCAATCTAAGTTGATTAATATTAAAACCATGCTTAACTCTTTAAACATTACTATACCCAAATTTCCCCATATACGGGGTAATTTGAGTATTGTGAAATGTATGTTTGTCATTTATATACAAATGGGTTTATTAACATGTAATTTGTAGGAAACTATTCTGGTAAGTCATAAAACAAGAAGTTCTGTCTAGAACTAGACGAGCCTACTTTCCCGTATACCCATACTACTTTCTAGTACCTGATCAATGTTCTCAAAATAGCTAAAATCGCAAATTGTTTCAAACATATTTTTCCAATATTTTAAGCTACTTTCTAGGAGTAAAATATTCCTCACTCATCTAAAAAAATTAGATGCATAAAAAAAGAAAAAAAACAAAACAAAACGAACAAATAAAATAGCAGCAACTTTTAAACAAAGCAGCTAATACACTTTTTTCCATTTAAAAAAAAAAAATCTTCAACAGCTTTCAAAACGAAAAAAAATAATAAAAATTAATAAGCTCATTAAAATAAATACATCCTATCAAAAAAAAATCGTTTCTTTTTCCCCTGTTGCCAAAAATAATTTTTTAAATGAATTAATGCACTTATCAAGGTAAATAAAAACAATAAAATGTCAACGTAAAGAAATACTTTTCATTGTCAAAAAAAAAAAAAAATCGTCTGCGCGTATCTTTATGTAGAAACATAAATGACTTCGAGTTTATTCACCGAAAACTGAATACCTAAATAAAAACTTTAGCGTTAAAATAAAAACAAATCACATCAGCAATAATTATTTCACAATTAAAACTATAGCGTCGGAGTCGGAGTCAATCTAATTTTGGGATGAAGGAGTCGGAGTCGAATATCCAAGAATTGGAGTCAGTCATTTGTCCGTGTATAAATTTTTGCCAAAGCTAGGAAAAAAGTCGAAGTCGGGGAGTCGGAGTCCGATTAATTGTCGGGAACAGGAGTCAGAGTCGGTGTCAGGTGCCCCTAAATTCTCGGAGTCGGAGTCTGGAGTTCGGCGTCAAGAGCTATTTCCAACAAAATTTGTTTGAAGTAAATCCGCCTTCAAGTACGGAATCTACATTGACTTTCAGTTTCCCCGTAGGCGCTAATGTTAAGGGATTTGAACTGTTCAAAATTGAACAGAAAATTGTTCAAATCAAAACGATATTTTATGTACAAGTTTTTCATCAAAAGCTTTTTCCTACAAAGTTTGTTTGAAGCAAATTCGCCTCACAGTTCGGAATTGCCTTGAATTTCCCCGTAGGAGCTAATGTTAAGTTTTTTTGAACTGTTCAAAATTGAACAAAAAATAGTTCAAACCAAAAAGCGAAATATGGGAATGAGGTGTCCTTGCCGAGATCTTTCGAACAAAAAAAAGTTTGTTCGAATCGGACTATTTATTCAAAAGTTATTAGGGGGGGACAGACAGACAGACCGACAGACAGACAGACAGACCGACAGACAGACAGACCGACAGACAAACAGACCGACAGACATTTTTCCCCATCTCAATACCCTACTTTCCAATTTTTAATTTTTCGATATTTATTTAATTATTTTATTTATTTTTGACTTTTTTTTTTGTTTTTCGGGATATTTTTAAGATGCATTAAGCCTTCTTTCATGCTTTTTTCTTCTTTTTCTGACTTTTACTGGGAAAGTAGGCTAAAAAATATGCATACATAAATTTGTTACAGGATTGGAAAGTTCAAAGTAGGTCATTTTTATACCCAAATTACCCCAATAGACCGTACAAGTTTTTAGCCCTGCTCCGAAAAATTGGCAGTGGCGGAGTGAAAGGAAGGGGGATAAAAACATCCCCTGAGGCCTTGATTTTTAACATTATTGCCAATCCTAATACAGTCATTCATACACATGTAAGACTGTTTTGAAAAAAGAAAAAAAAAAAAAAAATTCCCTCCAGAAAGTAGTTTTGGCTGACTAGTGGGCACTGGTAATTACAGTCCGGTACAAGGAAGTAAAAAAATGAGATTTCATCGAAATCTTTTGAATATTGAGGATTTAAAAGAAATTTTTCTTGCGCAGACCCAATTTTAAGTTCAAAAATTTATTTGTTGAATTACTGGATTAATTAGAAACTATAACTGTTTTCCCATTTAAACAGATGACATTTTGATTAAAGCCTCAAATGGGTGGAAAATACATCATTAGTCCTAAGTTGAGGTTGATTTGTGTCTATGTACATAATGAGCGATGTAAAAATGAGTATTCGCTGCCTCTATTTTTTACTGATTAGGAAAGAAGCTTGAGAAAACTTGTAGAACTCTTTCATTAATAAACGGAAACTGGGATGCAATTGTTTAAGTGCAGTCAACTAGAATTACTTCCCTTTGTGTTAATGGTTCAAATTATCGATTATTAGCGCAGTGGCTGGGTGCAAATAATTGCTTAGCATTCGAATTTAATGACTCGTAAACGAAAAGGATTTCGACATGCTCTCTTTTATCAGTTAGAACATCGATTTAATTCCTCCGCTTTTCCTGTGCACGATAGATGGCCCGTTTAATGAGATCTCAAAACTGTCACTTTTAACAGTTTTCGATAATCCTACATTCCATGAAAAATCCCCCTCCCCCTTCCAAATCCGTTGCTTTTTAGAAATTTGTGGCAATACAACGTAGTAGTACATAAATTAAATTATAAATGCTTTAGTTATCATGTTGTCTTTTCCGTTTTTCTAAAAATGAGGGAACTTATTCTTCGTTGAAGACAATTCGGAACTCCAGCGCTCGAATACGCTACCTTGCGGTGATTTATAAAACTGCGTCTGCACCTAAAACATTGCCACGTTGCGCATCACGTGTGTCTGTTGACGTAAACACAGGCAGTTTGTTCTGAGTATTTATTAACGCAATCGATGTGTCTTAGTTTGCTTTCAGCTACAGAAATTAATTCGTCCCTTAGTAGTATTCTCGAGCTTCTCAAAATAATGTTAGTTTTTCTTATTTCTTTCAAAAAAGTATTAAATGGTGGAAGCGTAAACAAGAAAACTCTGGATTAACAAAATTGGATAACGTTATACCAGGTAAAAATTTTTATTGTTTTGTATGAATTTGTAAGAATATGAGTTTTTTTTAATCTTAAATTAATTTAACTAATCATATTTTACAGCAGCATTTAGTTGGAATGGACAGTATGCAAAATATTTTCTTGAATATATTATCGTAGAACAAAATGAATAACCGAGAAAGAATTTACTTTATTCCTTTTATTCTCAGCTGAAAGGTTTCGCCAAATTTGTTTAGGGTTATAGTAGTTTTAGTATTGTGCAAGCAAAGTAGCCTTGGCGAGTTTTCGCGTTTTTAGTTAAACCATTTTTAATTTTTATCATGAGTGGAATAAAATGATAGTAAGATTACAGAATTCGATAAGTAAAAAGAAATAATGGTCAATCAACTGAAAAGAAAACTACCACCATATATAAACTGTGAGTACACATTTTATTTATTTTGTTCTGAGTGAATTTGAATAAATATCAGTTTTTCAATTCGATGAAAAAAAAACGAACTTAACAACATTGACTGGACACTTTTCTTTAACCTAATTCCACATAAATGATTTAAATAAAATTTGTTACTACAGTATCCTACTGAAATAGACAGTATGCAAATAAATTTTCTTGAAAATATTTATCGCAGAACAGATTGAAAAATCCAGAAAGAACGTTAAGAATTTGAACAATAAAAAATAAAAGTTCGCCAAAAATCTGTTTATAGTGTTATGGTTTTAAAATTATGTGAAAGAATAATGTATCTTGACAAGATTTCGCATATCAGGTAAATTATTTCCATGACGAATGAATTAAATGCATGATTTCTTTGGATATCCAATCATATAGTCATAGAAATAAATTATCTAGTGTTAAACGTTACTCTTGACAGTCTGCCACGTATGTGCACTATGTGACAAAAATGTCAACAAATGCTGGAAATGTCACGAAACTGAACTTAATATGTACTAATGTATAGAAAAAACGGTACAAAATGAAAATGCCGTTCGAAGCGAACCAAAAATTTATGAATTCCGAATTCAACATCGTGAAAATGGCTGCTTCAGAACAACTTACTGTGTGTTCTACATTAATTGTTTACTTTCGTAATACTTTTTGGTTTCTAATCTCTTTCTATATGGGTCAGAATATCCACAAGACTTTGAAAAATCTTTTCAAACGAATAAAGCGAAAAAATCATACATACGAACAAAAATCACAACACTTTTAGCATTTTCTTCGCTACCACATGCGTTTGTTTTAGTTTTCAATTCCGCCATTAAACAGTGACTGCAGTGCCCCCTATAGTTCGTTGGAGTTGCGAATTGCTCTTGACGTTTTTTAAGTCAGAAAGGATTAAGTATGATTCCTGACAGTTTAAACGTGGGACGGTAATTAACACATTTTTGATTGATTGAGGTGAAGATGAATTAAATCGTTATTATCCGCTTAGTGTTTTATTTGAAAAATGGATTGCATTCTATTATATTTCTGTTTTCTTATTTTCTTTCTGGCAACAGAACCGCGTTTCCCGATATCGTTTTACTGAACATCTTTGATTCATTTTGTTAAACCTTTTCCTGCTTTTCTTTTACGTTTCTGATTCGAAATTTGCTGAGCATGTAAAATATAAGGCTTTGAAGCAATTAATTTTTGAGATTACGCTTCTTATGTCCTTGTTTCTTGTTTTTGTTTTTTGTTTTTGTTTTGCACGAACAGAGGCAATACAAAAATAGGTTTTAGAAGTAGCATTGAAAAGTAAAAAGTGCTCCTTTATGCAATTTCTACTTTCTTCTATAAGGCCATTAAACGGAAAATGGCAATTTTGTCTCGCACGTGACGCTTCAGACATTTCATTAAAAATAATTATTCAAAAAAGTAATGACCAAAATTTTGTTGCTTAGAAAATCACAAACGTATAATGTGACTTCTTAAGCAAAATATTTCGTCGTTATCTTTTAAATTTATTTATTTTTATGAAATATAGGAACCGTCACATACGGACAAAATAAGTTTTCAGTGGAATAGACAGACACATATTTTTTTTTTAACTGATTAAAATTATTTATTTTCGACCAGTGAGATATGTTTCCCTTACGCTGGAATCTCAGCTTTCAAAAGCTACAATTTGTTTCGTTATGCCATATTAATAGAGAAAAAATATTTAGTAGTGCATACAGGAAACTACAGAAGTTGACTTTGGATTTTTCACACGTAACGCATGCAAATAAATGAAATTTTAAGTAATAAAGTTATTTAATAAAAATTATACTGTGTCAAGAGTATCTTTGTACCAAATGTAAAGATTAAAAAATGTGCTTACTCTTGTTTAGTCAAAATATTAAGATCTGTAACAAAATGTTTGCAAAATGGGGTCGTTTCCTTCAGTCAAAAGTATTACTTTTAGTCCCTGAAATTGATAGAATAGGAAAAAAAAAAAAAAAAAAATAGAGCGAGAAAAAACTTTTATTTTACCAAAGCTTAATTTTTAATTAATTCTTTAAAATGTCCGATTTTGAAAATGGTCTTTACGACGTCACAAGTGATGCACTTTGGCGCATCTGTCTATTGCGTTTCCCCCGTTATGATAATCAAGAAGCGAATTAAGTATTGCGCTCTACGCTTGCTAGCAACCATATCGTTGCCAGTACACGTGAGTAAAGCTGCGAATTAAATATTACACTCTGTGAATGGCATTAGTGAATGGCATTTCATCATTTGATGTCATCGGCAGAAGCGTAAACAATAAAATCGCACCGATTGAAGTAAGTTTTTAAAAATATTTAACTTAGTCAAATTATTAAAAAAATGGTCAGATCCTATGCTTTTAAGCATGCTCTTTCAGAAAAAAATACTTTTGAAATTTCGGAAACGACCCCATTATCGAGTCGAATTGTCCCGCGCATGACGATGGAATAGCCTATACCCAATTTTGTGAAGAAGGAATTGGTTCTGTGAAGCATTAGTTTTTTCATTCAAATGGGAATTTTTTGGGACTAAAGTCGAAATGTTACGTGGATTTCTTTATGGGGACGAAATTTTAACGCCATCATTCAGAGTGAAAACTTTACACTACGTTATTTTTCTGTAATTTTACACTGATTGTTGAACACACGTCACTTGAAATCCCTAAGACTTCTTTGCTTTGAACTTAAAAAAAAAAAAAAAAAAAAAAAAAAAAATGTTTTTCGCTAAACGATCACAATAATCATCTCTAAAGATCTGTGCATTCATTTGCTTATACATTAATTAGAAAACTTTCTGTGATAATTTATGTAAAAAATCGTAATTAAAAAAAATTGTTTTAATAGGTATAACATGCTCTAAACATTTGAGGGGTTTTTTTTTATAAAATGCTTATCCAATGCACAGTTTTGTTAAATATACTATCCTGACTTCAAAAAGTATTACTTTATAGCTGTATCTTTAATAGAAAAAAATCATTAGGGATCCTAATGACATGAAATCGCAAAAAATGATCATCGAGAAAAAGCAATTTAAAGTTTTTCTTTTGCATAAGAACACATAGCGATCATGACGTAAAATCACTCATAACTTTTTAGATATTTGAACTAAAGCGATATAACTGTTTCCCCGTGTTTAAAATAACTTTTAGTTTTGAAATAAGCAATAAAAAAAATTTTTTTTAAGTCGTTTGATCACTTTTGAGGTACTGTAACCCCTTAAACTTCAGAAGAAAAAAGGGATTATTATTATTAAGAAATGAGAGTTCTCTTCAGTCTTCCATTTTTTGACTAGGATGCTGCTGTTTTCAGATCAAGCGATAATTTATGAAAAATCTCAGAAATGAATTAGCCATCGCTTTTTGGTTGGGTTTCTCTGAGAAAGGATAAAAACTCAAGCGTGGCAGCTATCATTGAATCAGTAGATTCTTTTGTTAAGTCACCACCAATCTATTCGTCCGTTACAGAAGAAGGATTTCTTTATGCACGTTGGCATGGACGAGTCAGATATTAAAAGACATGTGCCTCAAATACTTCAGGTGTCTTCAGAAAAACTTCTTTTTATGTGAAGCAGTGTTTTGTAATGGATACGCTGATGCATTACCAACTAAATTGGGAAGAAACAAAGAAGGATGATGGCGAAAATATTTGAGACTACTGCTTTTTGAAGAAAATGTAGTGAAAACGACTATATGGACTAACTTTTTGCGGAATTCTGAGAAAAAAATCAAGATTAATTCAAATCATGATGGAATATTTCCGATTAGGAGGAATGACTGTTGTACAAGTGGATAGGGAAAGCCAATTTATTAATTTGCTCAATTGCAATAAAAACATACCGGAACAGTTCCAGACCTATCGCTGTAATAGGTACTTTTCTCCGCACACACCCCACCACTTAGCTGTAAGCCTTAGGTTCCACCGTCTGGGGGGTCCGCATAGCGGGCCCCCCGCACGGCTGAGTGCGACGGTCGATAGTCATCTAAGCCACGGACGGTCTTGGTGCTTATTGCGCCGGGGAAGGTCCGGGCGTTAGCCCAGCTGGGAGTTTACCCCTTAATGTGTGAGCCTTGCTCGCCGTGAGATATGGGATATCTCCCCGTACTTCTTTAGCGTGCCATGGCTCCCTGTAAGGGAAGGGGGTTAAACATAAAAATGCACTAATACATTTATGCACTACTACATTTTATGCACTACGGCAGAAACATACACTAGGACACTCCTTCTATATGGGGAGCAGATACTGACCTGTCCCGATTTCCGGAGTGTCCTCTCTGTAATGGAAAAAATGGATTAGTAGCTGAAAAACAAAGTAATGGTGGTTACTGCCGTGTAAGTGTTTCTTACCGATCCCCTGTCGGTCTCGGCTTAAAATGAGAGAACTCCTTCCTGCAATGGAAATTACGAAGGTTAAGTGGGGAGTTCGAGGGGGCTTCCATGGGGGTGGAACTTGCTTCCTTGAAGACCTCGGGTTTACTGATGACACCATGCCTGTATGTCTGGAACATCACGCTGTATTTTTTACCCCCAAACCAATTTACAGTCCTCCCTCGCTACTTCGCGCTTCGACTTTCGCGGTTTCACTACATCGCGGTTTTTTCTAGTTTTTTTTTTTTTTTTTTTTCAAATATAGTAGTTAGCCTTTTTTATGCGCTCGTGTAAGCTTTTTTTCTACATAAGAATAACAAAATATATGTCTTTTAAGTAAGGTAAGCTTTTACGTATGGTCTGAGGGGCTAGTTGTACTAGTTGAGGGAGTGGAGGTATAAAATCGCCGAAGAAAGTGTAGGGAATCACTATCTCATTTCAACCGTTAAGCACTAACTGGAAAGTATAAATCACTGTATAATTACTACGGTTGTAATAAATACATTTGTAAATGGTACTCAACAATGAACTAGCTTTTTAAGTTGTACACGTAAATGTAGAGGAAGACGGAAGCACCTACGGTCACTAACGGGCAATTGATTCTTCATCGAACAAGTTGAGGTTTTTTCATAGATTAGTAGTAGTGTGTAAGAACTGCGTGTGTGTATAGTTTATTTTCCAATAATTAACAATGTGATATCTATTACGTCTAACAAATCTAATTTTCTCATTTTGTGTAATATATTAAGTAATACAAATGTAATGGTGGCTAAGGGTGCTGTTTCTTGTCTAGGGGGCTCTAACTATTATAAAAACCTATTTAAATTGCCGTAAGTAAGTTTTATGCGCTCTAATTAGAAAAATATATACAGAATCCTACTTCGCGGAAATTCAGTTATCGCGGTAAAGTTTGGAACGAATTAACCGCGATAAACGAGGGTTGACTGTAATACAAAGGAAAATATCACAATATATTGAAAGTACAAGAAGCCTTGGGTCCCTTGAAGGATCCTCTTCCTTTGCTCCACTCAGCCACAGGATGTGACTCTGACGAGGAGTCAGCTATATTCAGAAAAGGTAACTCTTGAGCTTTCATGTTGCTAAAGGAAAGTCTCCAAATGCCAAAGAAGGTCACCCAGATTGCAGAAGTGTTGCTGAAACACCTTTTCGGTGGGAGTAACACTTAATTCTCTAGACATCTTACGATGTAATCGCTATAATAATGAAGTATCCAAAACACCTTCTTCAAAATTTAAAACCTGGCAACTTTTCCACCCACAAGTTAAGTAGCTTCACAACATCCAATGTGTGTTTATTTAAAAGTACAGGCTTAAGAAAAACATGAATCCAATTAAATGGAGATGTGTTATGAAAAAAGGTGGCGCTTTTGTCATTTCCCGAAGCTTTCGAAGGAATTCCACATTGAATGTTTTGTGACTACAAATTAACAGTAATTATGTAAAACTGTGATCTAGATAAAAATGAAAATGCAGACCTTTCATGTTTCAAATTTTGCATGTATTGTTTAGATGAAACATTTAAAAATTCAATTTCTGTACAGTTTCGAAGATGAGGATGATGATAATGAATGTTGGTGCTTTTTTTAAATCTAGATTTTTACTGACATTACTATTTTCTCTTTATATATTTTACATGCTTTTCAAAAAGATATTATATGTCAATTTTTAAAGTGCTGAATAAATGATAGCTACAATTTTTTTGAAAATGCATTATATGGTCACTTTTTCCCTCTTATCATATTCTCATTCCAAAGCTAGAAATAGCAAGATTTGGAATAAAAACTACTTTATTATTCAATAAATGGAATATATCAATCATTTTGAAGTTCATATTTTAAAAAAAATATCTTAAAAATTCTTTATTTCAGTAGCTTATTTGTTCTGCTGCATATTATGCAGAAAATAGAAATGTTAGCTTTTGAGGTCAAAACAATTGTTTGAACTTTTTTATTGATTATTTTAGGGTGTATATCAAAACAGTATTACTTTTATGGCATACAGGTGTTTTTTAGAACTGAAAAAGTCTTCATTTTTGACCGAGTTATAAGGAAAACGAAAAGTACTAAGCGGCCATTTTTGATCCACCATTTTGGATGGAAGCTCACATGGGATTTTAGGGGACTTCTTAGGATTTACTCTACATGCTATGAGGAACTTATTCTGAAAATATTTCTTAATTATAAATTTGTGGCTCAAAAAATCCTAAATTTACTGGGATAATAGTGTTGTCGTCATATTTGTTCAGCTTTAACTTTATACACTATTCGGCCTGAAATACATTTTTTTAAATTTAAAAGATGGTGAGACATTGGTAAGACAAGATGGTTCAAAACACTAACAAAACCACGTTAGGTGTCAAAATAATGAAAAGGCTTATCGATAATCCAAGTATTTCTCCCAGTAGGTTTTTTTTAAGTCGTCATATGTGAACTACCCCAACTGAGACCATTTGAAAAAGTAGGACCAAAGCTTATAGACCAAAAGCTGACCCCCCAAAACACGATTTATCTCTTTTATGGCTTGTGGCCGGTTAAAATAATAAACAAGAAGTTCCGTCTAGAACTAGACGAGCCTACTTTCCCGTATACCCATACTACTTTCTAGTACCTGATCAATATTCTCAAAAATAGCTAAAATCGCAAATTTTTTCAAACATATTTTTTTCAATATTTTAAGCTGATTTCTAGGAATAAAATATTCCTTACTTTTCTTCAAAAAAACGAACAAATAAAATAGCAGCACCTTTTAAACAAAGCAGCTAATACACTTCTTTCCATTAAAAAATTTTTTTAACAGCTTTCAAAACGAAAAAATAATAATAATAAGTTCATTAAAATAAATACATCATATAAAAAAAATCGTTTCTTTTTCCCCTGTTGCCAAAAATAATTTTTTTAACGAATTAATGCACTTACCAAAATAAAAAAAAACAATAAAATGTCAAGTTAAAGAAAAAATTTTCATTGTCAAAAAAAAAAAAAAAATCGTCTGCGCATATTTTTCGAGTTTATTCACCGAAAACTAAATACCTGAATTAAAACTTTAGCGGGAAAATAAAAACAAATCACATCAACAATAATTATTTCACAGTTAAAACCACAGCAGCGGAGTCGGAGTCGGAGTCAATCTCATTTTGGGATAAAAGAGTCGGAGTCGAATATCCAAGAATCGGAGTCAGTCATTTGTCCTCCGTGTATAAATGTTTGCCAAAGCTACGAAGTCAGAGTCGAAGTCGGGGAGTCGGAGTCCGATTAATTGTCGGGAACAGGAGTCAGAGTCGGTGTCAGGTGCCCCTAAATTCTCGGAGTCAGAGTCGGGAGTAGGTCGTCAAGAGCTATTTCCAACAAAGTTTGTTTGAAGTAAATCCGCCTTTAAGTTCGGAATATATATTGACTTTCAGTTTCCCCTTAGGCGCTAATGTTCAGAGATTTGAACTGTTCAAAATTGAACGAAAACTTGTTCAAATCAAAAAGATATTTTCGATACATGTTTTTTATCAAAAGTTTTTCCCTACAAAGTTTGTTTGAAGCCACTTCGCTTCTAAGTTCAAGATTTATTTTTGATTTGAATTTCCCCGTAGGCGCTAATGTTAAGTTTTTTTGAACTGTTCAAAATTGAACGAAAAATTGTTCAAATCAAAAAATGAATTATGGGAATGAGATGTCCTCGCCGAGATCTTTCTAACAAAAAAAAATTCGTTCGAATCGGACTATTCATTCAAAAGTTATTAGGGGGGGACAGACAGACAGACCGACAGACAGACAGACCGACAGACAGACAGACCAACAGACAGACAGAACGACAGACAGACCGACAGACATTTTTCCCCATCTCAATACCCTACTTTCCAATTTTTAATTTTTCAATATTTATCTAACTATTTTATTTATTTTTGACTTTTTTTTGTTTTTTCGGGATGTTTTTTAAGATGTATTAAGCCTTCTTTCATGCTTTTTTCTTCTTTCTCTGATTTTTACTGGGAAAGTAGGCTAAAAATGCAATGAAAAAACCTTGGCTCTAATCCCTCCCACTAATTTTGGGTCACACGGCTGTGTGGGTGGATGAAAGGTCAAAAAAAAAGAAAAATATTACAGTGATGAGTTAAATGGCTAAAAATTATATAATAACATTTAATTAATTAGAAAAAACACGTAGCAAATTTCTCCCCCAGCTATGTTGGGGCGAACATGGTGCCCCCCACTGGTAAAGTATCGATTATCAAACTAAAAAAAAAAGATCACTTTCGTGGGGGGGAATTTTACAGGGTATTAGTTTCATTATTTTGATTGCCAAAAAAAATTCCCCCCCCCCCCAGTAACTATGGGTCAATTTGTCAAAAAAAATTTTTTTTGTTCCTCTTTATTTGGTCCAAGTCGAGTATTATTCGAACTTACGCATGACTGTTTAAGTTGCAAAAAAACCCCCCAAAGTTTGAACGTTTATTCGTTAAAAAAAACTCGTAGCAGTTCCCCCCCCCCCACCTATGGAGGGGGTTGCTACGCGATGCGCGGTTTTACAACGTGGTGCCCCCCCCCAGTGGTGAATCATCAATTGATTAAATAAAAAATGATCACTTTCGTGGAAGGAATTTTAGAGTATACACTTAATTGTTTTAATTGCTGAAAAAAAAAATCTCCCCCCCCCCCAGCAGTTATGAGTCTACTAGCTGCATTGCCCGGCGTTGCACGGTCTACCTCAAAAATGTACGTGTATTCGGCGTTCCAAACATTTTATACAATTATATAAATTTTACCGTTTTTATTACATTTCTTATAGACCAAGAGCAGAGCCCCCAAAACAAGATTTATCTCTTTTATTGCGGGTGGCCGGTTAAAATAATAAAAAAATTTAATTAAAAAACTTTCGCTCTAATCCCCACCACTAATTTTGGGTCACACGGCTGCGTGGGTGGATGAAAGGTCAAAAAAAGAAAAATATTAAAGTGATGAGTTAAATGGCTAAAAATTATATAATAACATTAAATTAATAAGAAAAAACACGTAGCGAATTTCTCCCCCAGCTATGTTGGGCCGAACGTGGTGCCCCCCAGGGGTAAAGTATCGATTATTAAACTAAAAAAAAAAAAGATCACTTTCGTGGGGGGGGGGGGGAATCTTACAGGGGTATTAGTTTCATTATTTTGATTGCCAAAAAAAAAAAATCCCCCCCCCCAGTAACTATAGGTCAATTTGTCAAAAATAATTTTTTCGTTCCTCTTTATTTGGTCCAAGTTGAGTATTATTCAAACTTACGCATGACTGTTTAAGTTGCAAAAAACCCCAAAGTTTGAACGTCTATTCGTTAAAAAAAACTCGTAGCAATTCCCCCCCCCCACACCTATGGAGGGAGTTGCTACGCGGTGCGCAGTTTTACAACGTGGTGCCCCCCCCCCAGGGGTGAATTATCGATTGATTAAATTAGAAATAAATGATCAGTTTCGTGGAGGGAATTTTACAGAGCAAACATTTAATTGTTTTAAATTGCAAAAAAAAAAAAAAAAAAAAAAAAAAAAACACTCTCCCCCTCCCCCCTCCAGAACTATGGATCAATTTGTCAAAAAAAAAATTTTTTTTTTGTTTTTTTTGTTTCTCTTTATTTGGTCCGAGTCGAGTACCATTTGAACTTTAGCCTGACCGCTTAAATTGCAAAAAAACAAAGCTTGGATGTTTATTCGTTAAAAAAACTCGTAGCAAATTCCTCCCCCCCCCATCTATTTGTGGGGGAGGGTTGCTACGCGGTGCGCGGTTTTACAATGTGGTGCCCCCCCAGGGGTGAACTGTCGATTGATTAAATAAAAAAACAAATAACTGTCGTGAGGGAATTTCAGAGCATACATTTAATTGTTTTTAATTGCAAAAAAAAAAAAAAATCTCCCCCCCTACCCCCCAGTAATTATGAGTTTATTTTCACAAACAAAAGTGATTTTTATGTTAAAATTGCAGTAAACGATTTTTTTTTACTTGTAAATTTTAATGCGTTAATCCGATGCGTTAAAATGAATTTTTAAAATAATAATTTGATAATTCATATAGATTTATTTACCTTCAGCATATTGGTTGTGATAGTGTCTATCTAGTTTGATAAAAATGTTCCTACAAATCTCGATGATCTGCTTCTGTTAAGAACTCGGAAAAATCTAAATCACGGAATCTCAGTTTTCAGTGTTTTCGAATCTTTGAAACTTTTATTCCTTCAAATAAAGTTTCTGTCAAAACATTCAATCTTTTATCTAATGGCTGGCTACACTTAAAATTACCCTTTAAAACACTCATAATATAAAAACATCAAAATATATTTTTGAAAAAAAGGATTTTTTTACGTTTTCAGTTTAAGGATGCGGTACACAGCGTGCTCCGAAAAGAAAAACCAACAGCTATAAAACGACCTTCACTGTGTTGGCTACAGTTGATCACTGACGAAACTGCCCTCGAAATAGCAAGAAGAAATCATCACAGGCGTATACTTTTCCCCTTCCTTCTTTTCATGCTGAGCACACAATGGTAGAAGCAGATGTACGGACGCTGAATTGCTTCTTTTCATTTTGAAAAATATTTCAAAATTTCTAATTCAAATTAATTTTTTTGGGGGGGGGTGAGAGGGGGGGTTTCCTGCTACAATCAAATGTAAACTCTGAGAAAATCCCCCCTCTCTACGAAAGTAATCTTTTTTTTTTATTTAATCAATCGATAATTCACTCCTGAGGGGGACAATAAAGTTCGCCCCAACATAGCTGGGGGGGGGGGATTTTTTTTTTACCGAATAAATAATTGCAATTTTTTTTTACAATTTAAGAGGTCATGGGAAAGTTCGAATAGTTCTCGACTCGGACCAAATAAAGAGAAATTTTTTTTTTTGACAAATTGACCCATAGTTACTGGGGGGGGGGGGAATTTTTTGGCAATCCAAAATAATGAAACAAATACCCTGTAAAGTTCCCCATCCCCAACTCCACGAAAGTGATCAAATTTTTTAATTTTAACAATCGATATTCCCTTTTGGGGGGGGGCGGGGGCACATTCGCCCCAGCATAGCTGGAGGGGGGTTGCTACGTGGTTTTTTTATTGATTTAATGTTATTGTATAATTTTTAGCCATTTCACTTATTATGTTAATATTTTTCTTTTATTTTGACCTTTCATCCACCCACGCATGCGTGTGACCCAAAATAGTGGGGGGGGGGGGGGGATTAGAGCCAAAATTTTTAATTACATTTTTTTAGTTATTTTAACCGGCCACCCGCCATAAAACAGATAAACCGTGTTTTGGGGGGCTCAGCTCTTGGTCTACAGGGACGACGGGTTCGAACTGAAAAATTCATTTTGTGTTGAATTGAGGAAGGCTATAGGCTATAATAACATTGCGCTTTGACTAATAGGAGTGGAGCAGCAATAAGAAATGTAATGAAAACGGGAAAATTTATATCATTGTATAAAATGTTTGGAACGTCGAATACACGTACATTTTTTGAGGTAGACCGTGCAACGCCGAGCACTGCAGCTTGTAGACTCATAATTGCTGGGGAGGGGAGATTTGTTTTTGCAATTAAAACAATTAAATGTATACTCTGTAAAATTCCCTCCACGAAAGTGATCATTTTTTATTTAAGCAATCGATAATTCACCCCCCCGGGGGGGGGGCACCACGTTGTAAAACCGCACACCGCGTAGCAACCCCTCCGTAGGTGTGGGGGGGGGGGATTGCTACGAGTTTTTTTTTAAGGAATAAACGTTCAAACTTGGGTTTTTTTTTTTGCAACTTAAACAGTTATGCGTAAGTTCGAATAATACTCGACTTGGACCAAATAAAGAGGAACAAAAAATTTTTTTTGACAAATTGACCCATTGTTACTGGGGGGGGGGGAATTTTTTTTGGCAATCAGAATAATGAAACTAATACCCTGTAAAAATCCCCCCCCACGAAAGTGATCATTTTTTTTTTAGTTTGATAATCGATACTTTACCAGTGAGGGGCACCACGTTCGCCCCCAACATAGCTGGGGGAGAAATTTGCTACGTGTTTTTTCTTATTAATTTAATTGTTATTATATAATTTTTAGCCATTTAACTCATCACTTTAATATTTTTCTTTTTTTTGACCTTTCATCCACCCACACAGCCGTGTGACCCAAAATTAGTGGGGGGGGGGGGGGGGGGGGGGATTGGAGCCAAAGTTTTTTTCATTGCATTTTTTATTATTTTAACCGGCCACAAGCCATAAAAAGAGATAAATTGTGTTTTGGGGGGGTCGGCTCTTGGTCTATTAGGAACCAGGAAAGGGGAAAAAAGAATGGATGCTCACATTCCTGATACTTCGATTAAAGAAGCCCTCAGACAAGAGCAGTTACAAGCTACAAACGGGGGGGAAAATAGAAAAAAAAAGGAGAAATTATTTTCAAATTGACAAGTTTCTACTGAAGAAATAATAGAAGACATCAGAGAAAAAAGTATGAAACCAAATCCTGCGACAGGGAAGAAGTACTCTGCAAAAAGGAAATTAATGCACGATTCTGTTTGCTAAGTAGAAAATTGTGCTTGCATCTATTATTTGAAAGCACACAATCAATCTAAAAAGGACAAGACAGGGTTCAATATCTTACTTAGATGTCAAAACGTAGTCCCATGACAAGTATGCGAAAAGAAATACTTTATTTTTGTTAATAAAATCTAACAGTGAGGAAGAAGATGACTAAATAGTTTCAGTTTTTAACTAGCAGTATGCCCTATGATTTTAGTTTAGCCTATAAAATGTCCTTTAACTAATTAGTTATGATTTTCTTTTTTTCAAAATGTTTTAAGAGCAATAAACATTTAAAGTTGATAAACTATCGATTTCACATACTCCTTGGTACCATTTTTATTATGCGTAAACGTACCACACTCGATGCGTAAGCTTGCCCCGTGTTCGGTGCAAATTTCGCAACCAATTTGGATTCAAAAAGATTTTTTTTTACTGTTAAAAAACACAAGCTGAGCAAAAACTGAATATACAAATTTTGACTTCATTAACTGTTTTATAAAACCGCAGTTGTCTAACATTTCCTAGGTTCAAACATAAAAATTAGAAAATTCATTGAAAAAAATCCGCTTAAAAGTGCCCCGGCCTACCCTATTATTAAAATCAGTAAGCTTTTAGTTGTTGCTGATAAAGTGCACCATTATTGTAGCTTTTAAGCATTAATATAATCAGAATTTTAGTGAATGAAATTATTAGACATTTTCATTTTACATTAACGCCATGGGCGATAAAGTCACTTTGAAAAAATCATAAAACATTTTCTGAGAAAAAACACGGGACGCGGTGCATATCCACTTGTTAAGCATTAAAAGAGGTTCAAATGAGCCAAATTTTATATTTTTAAAAAATGGGGTTTTTTGAGTAATCTTACTTCAAAAATCGTTAATTGTTGAAAATTCTCAAATTTCAAATTTTATTTCCAAGACTGTATGCATCTAAGGATTATAATAAAATATGCTATGAAACTATCATATAAGGGCTTTAGACTGCCATCTTCGTTTAGTAAAAGAAAATCGAAATCGAAACTTCTGAGATTGCAGATAACATGTGTATGCAGATAACTGCATTTTGACGTTCCAAAAAGCGAGCTTGGGACACTGGAGACATTTTTTGCTATTGGTTTCAGAGCTCTTTCCTGAAATAAAGTTATTAAACTCACACAATTCAGATCTCGATGGAAGAAGAGCTTTTAGAAGTAACAAAGAAGAACAAACCCAACGAGAATACCGACACATTGATGACACACACACATACACACACACACTCAAAAAATGTGTATAAATGTGTTTAATATTTACAAATTTTGTATTACACATTGATCATGTAGTTATACTGTGCACATCCCTCATATAATTAATAGCCAATGATCGAGTAACCCGTGAGTTTCAACAATGAAACTCGCGCCACGGCATGATAATTTGATAATATGCTTCGGTAATGGTTAACATGTAGGGAAAAGTTTTATTGTGACAAGGTTGAACTCGATCTGGTAACTTAACTGTTTTACTGGTAAAACAGTCATTTTAGGGGAATGAAGAATCAAGAAAGTGGTTGAAAATTAACGCTATCCACTGGAGTTTAGGGATAATCCACTGGAGTTAAGGTTAAAATTTTAAATATCAAAATATCACCAAACAGGCAATGGCTTCGTTCAAATGTAGAAGAGTAGATGTTATTTTCACCCATCATACCTTGACGGGCGATTTTCTAGTCAAGAATTGTTAACTTTTGAAAATAACAAAGAAGGAACTTTCGTTTAACCTATAAAAGAAACTAATGAATTCATAAATATATTTTCGTGAATTAGTGCAAATAGAAAAACTAGAAAATAAAAACAGGAATAAAACTCAATAATAAAACTGAGAACATCAAGTTTAAAACAAAGTAGACAAAAATAGAAAACATTAACAAAGAATAATGTTATATTGTTTGCTGTACAGAAGTTTTTATTCCGAAAACAAAACAGTTCAATACATCGTTAAACAAACTTTTACGATCTAACTTATTTTGAAGAAAAACATTCGCAAACAAAACGATCTTTCCGAGTTACATTGAAACAAAAATCACCGGAATAGAAAAGTTTTGTTTAAAACGCAAATCGCTAGAAAAACTGAGAAATAAATCAGTTAAATAAGACAACAGTAATTGGATAATACTGTCCATTCATATCGATTACCAATGCTGAAAGAAAACATGGAGATTGCAAGTTACGGTCACAGCGAAACAAATGATAGCCAAGCAAAGTTGTCACTCCAGGCATTTTATCCATTTGTCCTTGTTCCGCTTGGAACCCAATGGGGAAATCTTTAATCTTGTCCAATTTTAATTGATTTCATTAGAGAATTCAACTGTAAATCAATATGTTTAGTAGCTTTTGGCTATACACAAATTAAATTTATTCAGTCTGACAGATAAACAAGGCTACTCACAAAATGTATTTGAAAATTTTAAGTCGATTCAGTCTTTTGCTCTTTTTTTACTACATATAAAACAAGTTGGTCCAGTTTTTTATGACCAAACTTTTTTTACTACATGTAAAACATGTTGTTTCTGCTTATTTTGTTGCTCATTTATTTGCTACCAATTTTTTAAAAGGATAACTACTAATTTTTTGTTCTTGACGTGAATGCTTTAACTTCTTAACTGATTCGATTTTTGGTCATATTGGTGTCCAAAAGTAAGCACATTTTTATGAGGAAATTTTTTTTCATAAGATTAATTATATGAACTTAAACCTGCAGTTGAAAATGTTTTAAATATCGCATTTATTAAATTACGTTATTTTTAGTCATAGCGTCTTTACATAACAATTTGAGGGGTGGTGGTCGCACTGTGAAACCACCAATTTATAAAATTTTTTCTCTCTTTTTTCCCGAGTATTTTGAATTAAAATCGTTTTAGTCCTTTTCTTTTATTTCACAGAACAACATTAGATGGCAAAACAGCGAAACTATATTTTACCGTTGGCTCAATTTCTTGTTCAAATCATCAATTTCAATTTTTTTTGGTAAACTCAAAAATATGAATTTTTTTCCGATTTAAAATTTTTTAATTAGCGCTCATATGTTTGCATCCACGTTGCGGAAAACATCTGTAACCCGAAACCAACTACTTTACAAATCTCAAACCAAAGTCTTTATCGAACAAATTCATTGTGAATCGCTGAAAACTGTGCAGTTTGTATTGGTAGAGAACGTTTTGCTGACGGCAGTTAACGATTGACAGGGGGAAGAATGCTAACTTAGCTTTGCCGTCGTCATTGGATCAACGATTCCCATACGAACATTCTTGAGTTTTTCCTCATTGCAATTACGTATCCACTTCTTAAGTAAGAGATAAGCTTCGAAGAAGAGAAAATGAGTCCAATTATATTTCGGGTTTACCTGTAGTTTGGTTCCGTTGTTAAGTACTGCTACAGTAGAATCCCGAAAACTCGACCTCATGTAATTCGAAAAGTCAGTTATGGGCAGGACTGGGCGATATACCGATATATCGTCATATATCGATATATAACTATTACCACGGTAACGATATTTAGATTTCTATCCGTCCGATATATCGGTTGAAACGGAAATACAGGACATAATTACGGAGAAATTTAAATACTGACTCAAAAATACATAACTTTTTACAGTTCTGTATGATGGATGATTGCTTGAAATTTCAAGAAATTAATTGCATTCTTCAATCAGTTATTTTATTTTTAATAATAGTACAAGGGAAAATTGACAGGGCCGCCGCAGGTCAAGGTGTACCCATTGTCAGATTGGTCTCCAGATCCTATCCCTCTAAAAAGTTTTCAAGAGCGGGGCCCCGCTAAGGACCGCGCCCCTAGTTTCTGACAAGGCTGATATGGCCTCTCGTGGGCCCTGAAAAGTGAATACGTGTTGGTTGAAAAATCATCTTAAGGCAACATTAAAAAAATTAACCAATGGAAGTATCAACACGTTTCATAATCTTATATCTTTAAACGAGCAATTCTTGTGGGTATATACTATAGTATGTATTATAATGTGTATATATATTTATATTTCGTATCTCGGCAACGGCTGTATCGATTTGGATGAAATTTTGGATTTAATTGTAGTTTTGCATTCTAAGTTCATCTACATCAGTGTTTTTTTCCTGTAAAAACGCGATTTCATGCAAAAAACTCGTTTTTAAAAATGAAGTCTGCTTAAGTTAAGCCTTGAAAAAAAAAACTATGAACTGACACATAGGGCAGACAATTTGCAAGCTTAGGGTTGCTAGGCTTGGCTGATTATTAGCCACTTTGGTTAATTTTAATCACACTTGGTTGAAAACAAAGTCAAGAGCATTATGTAAGTTGATGTTAGGTATTTTTTTTTTAAGCGAAACTATTGTTTGAGTGTATTATTTTCTTTTTTACACTTCAAATACTTTTATATTTTTTTAAAATTGGGATAAAATCGTACATCGTAGCATAGTATGGAAGGAAGTATGAGGTTAAGAACCGAATTCACCATAGTAAAATTGACTCCGAGTTTAAATTCTTATAATTAATGACAGGAAAATTTTATGGTGGAAACAAAAATGTAACGGATAGTTTAAAACGAAATGTTGATTTAATTGCATTCAGAATCTTTTTTATTTGGTACTTTAGTGTTATAAGTAAGTCGCTCTGCATTTCCAATCGTAGCAATTTTTTTTCACATTTACTGTCACCATCTTTGGTCTAAGAAACTATTTTTTTTTCCGGCGATACCGTACGTTAAATGTTTATATGCAACTAGCTTAGAGTTTCCCTAGGTGGATGTCTGTGGGGGAGGGGAGTCCTATATTCAGTAGTGGGCTTCTAATGGCTGAAAAGATTATAATTCTGATGAAGTGTTTATATGTATCTCTTACATCTCTCGTTTCTCGTATGCAGATGCAACGATTGGCGAGAACAGAAATATTTCATTAACGTTTTGCTTTTCAAGCATATTTAAAAAAGTACTTTGAACCTTAGACAAACATGATTTTACGAAAGAAAAAAAACATTTAAAAGTCGAGCGATGTTCGGTCGTCCAGGTATTCTAATTAAACGTAAACCATTGATATTACTCTGAATAAAAGGTTTGCGAAATATACTGAACAGAAATGTTTGTATTAAAAAAGAAATGAAAAACGAAAAAAACCTAATGAGATGAAATAAAATACACCGCCAGCTCAATCATTTCCATCCGAGCTGTCGTACCTCACTAAACGGAGCGCAACTCATAGCTGAATGAAAATAGTTCATCTTCGATAGTAAGAGGGAAAATTTTTATTCCGTTTATAACACGAGGCAACACTTGAAACGGTAATCCAATTTTAAAGTGTTATCGCCGGCAACCCTGAAACTAAAACTTTTGAACTTCTCGCCAGACATTACCGATAATGCGCTGACATAGTGTTTTTTGTGAAAGTTTTACGCATTAACGTTAATGCGATGACATAGTGTTGTTTGTGAAAGTTGTACGCATTAACGAAGATGGAATTGAGTCCTACCATGTACGGGCATGGGTTCTTTGTGAAAGTTCTACGCATTTTCGGAAGAGTAACAAATACCACGATTGAAAAAGCTGAGCTTGTCGATTGATGACATTTATTGGATGGTTTACTAAGATTCTCTAAGACCGTCGGATGAAGATAAAAAGTAAGTACAATTTTTAAGCATTTTTTTTATTTACTAATGTAACATAAATGAATATTATACATAATTCGTAGATTTTAAAAATCGTGAAAAATTTCATTGAAATAAAAAAATGTCTTATAATTTATTTAAAAACGCCAAAACAAGAAGTTTACATCATTAATTTTGATAATAATCAGATTATTTCAAAAATAAATAAATAAATAAGTAAATTTTTTTAATTTTAATTTTTACCCCCCGAAATTATTTAAGTTACATATCAAATTGCAGTGCATTTATAGCTGCATTCTTTAAAGATTTATTATTAGTATTTTACATAATCTTACTCAACTAAAAAGTCTTAAAGCAAAAGCTATTAAATGACTAACAACAAACTACGTGAAATACACCGCCAGCTCAGTCATTTCCAGCCGAGGACTGCAGTTTCGTGCTTATTAGCACTCATCAGCTCGGCATAGGAGAGTGACTGAGCTGGAGATGGAAAACCGCTTAAGGAAGCCAAGAGTGCGAAACAAACTGGTAGCTTATATAGAATTAGCAGACCAGACGAGTGACCGAAGCAATGGTTTGGTTCAACTCGAAGATTGAACGCGAGGCAAGGTATATGTATTCAGTAAATTACCGCCCATTAGCCAGGGCTAAAGCAAAAATACGTGAAATACACCGCCAGCTCAGACATTTCCAGCCGAGGACTGCAGTTTCGTGCTTATTAGCACTCATCAGCCCGGCATAGGAGAGTGATTGAGCTGGAGATGGAAAACCTCTTAAGGAAGCCAAGAGTGAGAAACAAACTGGTAGCTTATATAGAATTAGCAGACCAGACGAGTGACCGAAGCAATGGTTCGGGTCAACTCGAAGATTGAACGCGAGGCAAGGTATATTCAGTAAATTACCGCCCATTAGCCAGGGCTAAAGCAAAAATACGTGAAATACACCGCCAGCTCAGTCATTTCCAGCCGAGGACTGCAGTTTCGTGCTTATTAGCACTCATCAGCCCGGCGTAGGAGAGTGATTGAGCTGGAGATGGAAAACCTCTTAAGGAAGCCAAGAGTGAGAAACAAACTGGTAGCTTATATAGAATTATCAGACCAGACGAGTGACCGAAGCAATGGTTCGGGTCAACTCGAAGATTGAACGCGAGGCAAGGTATATTCAGTAAATTACCGCCCATTAGCCAGGGCTAAAGCAAAAATACGTGAAATACACCGCCAGCTCAGTCATTTCCAGCCGAGGACTGCAGTTTCGTGCTTATTAGCACTCATCAGCCCGGCATAGGAGAGTGACTGAGCTGGAGATGGAAAACCTCTTAAGGAAGCCAAGAGTGCGAAACAAACTGGTAGCTGGTCTGCTAATTCTATATAAGCTACCAGTTTGTTTCGCACTCTTGGCTTCCTTAAGAGGTTTTCCATCTCCAGCTCAGTCACTCTATTATGCCGGGCTGATGAGTGTTAATAAGCACGAAACTGCAGTCCTCGGCTGGAAATGACTGAGCTGGCGGTGTATTTCACGTATTTTTGCTTTTGCCCTGCTAATGGGAGGTAATTTACTGAATAAAAACAATCTATTTAAGACATCAATACGAAATATTGTTCAAAGTACATTCAAATTATTGAGACTGCTCAAATTGAAAGATTTAAACATGATATTGAATTGAATATTTAAAACTTTTTCGTTGCGAAGTACTTTTGTCATGCATTGAGCTATACCATTGAGCACGCCCTCCTCTCCCCCTCCAGGAAAGTTTTGAATTAGAGAAATAATATTATATTTGGAAATGTTTTTTGTTGTTTTTCTATCCATTGCACCCCCCCCCAAGAATATATCGATATATCGAAAATATCGATATTTTGAGAGCAATATATCGCGGTATTAAAATTCTGATATCGCCCAACACTAGTTTTGAGGAATTCGGTAATGGGGCGAAACGGGTATTCCATGCAGGGATTTTCATTTTGGCAAAAAACACATTACCGACTTTTTTCTGTTTTTTTTTTCTTGAAAATTCATGTATTTCTGCCTTGTGACCATTTTCATTTTGCCAGAGTGTGTCCCGAATACTTAAAACAATTGAAGCTTGATGAAATGGAAAAAAGGCAGAAAAATTTCTTTCGGAAACATTTTGTCGTAAGATTCTGGGTAAAACATGTCTGCATTTTTTTCTGCTTTTTTTTTTTTGCGCAATAATGTAGCCCCGCCTCATGACGGTTTTTTTAAGTTTATTTTAAAAAGAAGAAACACGTATCCAAGATAAAAGCACATTGTAAAATGGATATGGACATTGAAGTACTGTAAATGTTTATCATTAAAAGTTTTTTGATAAAAAATATTAAAAATTTTAAATGCCATAAATATCGTGTAAAATTTTGTTTAATTTTCTTTTTTTTTTTGGTCAAAATTAAAGACATCAAACGAATCAAAGGAAACTTTTTTTAGGATGTTAACTTTTTACTAACGAATTTTCTAGATTTACCTAAGCACTTGAATTCAAAAGAATTTCCGAGTTAATGTTCTTACATTTTATTTTAAATATCCGACGAAGTTGATGTGGGCAGGTTAGTTACTATACCCCTCCCTAACATGATTCCCGACTACGCCCATGCATATTATAGAAACGGTTCGGTAAAGCAATATTTAACATTAGGGAACGAAGACAATGTAACCAACTGCATTGAATGAGTTTTTTTTTTTTTTTGTTAAGAAAGTACGATTGTTAAATAATGTTAAAAAAAAGTTTTTTTTTTTTTTTGAGATGCGTCACTTTTTTGAGAAAAAATCATTTAACCGTGTTTCTGAAAACCGAGAAACTGAGGAGGGTCATTCAAAAACGCAAGGATTAACTTCTGACGATGTTTTTTTTTTAAAGAAAAAAAAAGGATTAAATTTTCCCACTGAAGATTGGCAATAAATACTGGAGTTGGGTGGTACATTCACGTCACTAAAATTAAATTACCAATTTATCGTTTTAAAAAGAGAAGCTGATGGGTGAATCATCAAACAACCTGGATAAATAAATCTTTTTACTTTTTTCTACATCTATAATAGATAGAAAAATCTGAGCCCATGAAATTTTTGATGAATGAATTTTGACGAAGCAACATGTTTTAAAGTGTACTGAAGATATTTTGATACTTTTCGGAAAATGTCTCTCTTCGTGTGTATGTACTTGTACGTACGTGACCACCTTTTGTGATCCTACTAACTCAAAACGTTATGTATGAAATCCAAAACCTACCACAAGCCACACACATGCCTAATAGAAATTGATGCTGTATAATTTCTGGAGCGAATCATTTTAAAGGTGGTGGTGTAATCGAACTTTTTTCTCTTTTCGCATGACTGCTATATCTCAAAAAATATTGCAATATATTGGATTTATGGAAGAAAGTACACTGATGAACTATTAAGAGAAGAATGCCGACTAATTTTTGGTGCCAATCACATCTAAAAAGTGAAGTAGTCGAGCTGCGTTTTTAGTAATCGGGACTGGTATGCCTGAAGACCTATCAGTTTTGGATTCTCACTTTGTTGGAATTCAAACGAAAATTGGTACAAAATTAGAATTCATTGAAACAGGTGTTGATTCAGTTTGGTTCCAATACCTACAAAAAATAGCGGACTCGTACCTCATTCAGCGTGATTGTTTTATCTCAAACAGTAAAATTGTATGCAATATGGACCTCAAGTGGAACATGTGCTTAGTTGTTTATAGTGCCAATTGCTCCAAGGAGGGTGAGTTTTCTCATATTAACCCACACAGAGCAATCAGCTGGAACGTTAGTGAACTATTTTTTAATTTGCCAAAGATCAATAAATAAATGTAGTAAATAAACGAATTTAAAATAATAGGTTTGAGGGTAGCGATGTTCTTTTATTTAATGAATGTACAAGTGTAACTCTAGCTCATTCTGAAAATCTTCTCTTAAGGTCCAGGGTAGCTTAGTGGATATAATGTTGGGCTCGGAAACGGTGAGCTTCGGACTCGGAACCTAACGCAGCTGAATACCTATCTGGTACATTCTGAGTATATTCTTCAGAAAGAATCTCTGAATGTCTGAATCCCTTGCTGTTTGCTTAGCAGTTACCATGGGTGCAGGGTTACTGGAGACTTCTCGCCTTCCTTTCTGAATCATCCCAAATTGTGGAGGAGGTACTGTCATCTATCGAGTCCAAGACGGACTACACTGAAAAAAAAAATGGGGGGGGGGGAGTAAAGAAAAAATAATTCTAGTTTGAATTCTGAAACTTTGAATTCAAATTATGTTTTTCGCAATCACGAGTTGCGACAAGACCCTACTGGTTAGAGTTATTGTTTCTAGAAATAGCTCCCCCCCCAAGCATGTCCCTCCTCCTGGGTGGTTACGTATGTATAGGGGTGTGTGTAGGCTTACGTGTGTGCACGTAGGCGTGTGTATGTGTGTAAAGGCGTGAGCGCGTAGGCGACTGTGTATGAGCATGCGTGTGTAGGACATGGACGCCACCGCCCAGCAAAAGTGGATTCCGGTGGACAGTACTCAGGACCAGCCGCGCCGCCGCCGGTGGACGGTGGTGCTGCAGGCCTGGTCCAAGCTGAAAAAGGCACGGACGCCAAAAACGGTCAAGTGAGAACAATAAGCAATCGTGATTGCTCAAAAAAAAAAAAAAAAAAAAAAAAAAAAACTGACATTTTTCTAGAAAATCTCTATGAAACTGGGCTTTCTTGAAGCTTTCTAATAACGATACAGTTTCTTCTTAAGTAACAGTGTCAACGCTACTTAAGAAGAAGCTAGAAACCTTTATGAAAGCCCCATTTCCAAGATATTTTCTAATAAACGAGCAGTTTTTTCAATTCCTACTATTAGCTCACACTCTTCCTGTATATATTCATACATCTTATTCAAATTTGCAATCGTTAATAAAATACCTTTTATTCTCCCACTCAAGTCCAAATACATTTTTTAAAACTATTAGTGGATGACACTTGATGTTAACACAGTTTTTTCAAATATTTACCCATTAGTTCAATTTAATTAATTATTGTTAGTTTGTTTCTAGTCAAGTGTGATTGAAATTAGCCAACCTAAGTAATATCATTCAAACCTGGCAACCCTGAGCAATTCGAGGATTGCTGCAAAAGCACTTATTTTGGCGAGGCATAAATTTCCGCGATTTCCGCGAGCCTGTCGTAATTGCGAAAACTAAAGCAGAGCAAGATTATTTAAAAAAAAAAAAAAAAAACCTTCGGCTCTGTTCATTCACGAAATTTTCAGCTCGTGAAATCAGATACCTTCATTTTCGCTAAAATAAGAGCTTTTCCAGTTTTTTTTTTCCATTATTTTACACTGCTCTCTTAACAGCTATTCTCGTGCTTGAAAGGCTTCCCGTGCATTATTTAGGCCATCTAACAATTTATCTTCGGAATGGTAAGGCACATATTTTGCAGGAGAAGACTGTAACTGTAATTTTCTGGATCATAGGCAGCTGTGATATTGAACAGTCACACCTTCTTTGTTGATTTAAATAGAAATTGCCTTTAATTTTTTTTATTACTTGTTTTATAGTATAGTCTCTAAATGGCTGCCTCACCAGCACCACATTTGAAGAGCCACTCCCTTCTGCCCTAATTCCTACTTCACCAAGCAAAAGTAGTTTGTGTATCCCTAGTGTCATTGGAAACATCAATATCTTTTTCTTTTGCAACGTTTTACAAATTTTAACTTTAAGTACTCATGCATTGTGCAACAGGGAGGTGTTAGAATATGTTTACGTTTATTAGCCCAAAAACAAACCATGAAGCTATCAGTTTACCCTACTTTTTACCGACATTTAAAAATTCCTCACCCCTTAAATGTATCAAAAGATAAGGTTGAAACTGAAAAACAAGAGGGAAGGAAATTTCATGTCGGCGAAAAGTAGGGTATCGAATCACGAGAGCACCAAGTTCGGAGGAACAACTCAGATGGATGTTTAAAATTTAAATTTTCTTATTTGATTCTTACATATTTTTATATATTTTTTATGTTTGATGAAAAGAATTACAGAGGAAAAAAGATTGACAGGCGATCTTCTCTTGGGAAGAATGCATTTCTCATCTTCGGTGGTTAAACAGGAATGATGAAATGGGAAATGAGGGGGGCTGGAGAAAATTGCACTGGTAAGAAAAATTCTTTCGGTATAGAATTTCCGAAAATATTGGAGATGGGAGAGCCGATGTTACAAGATCGCCTGATGTTTCTATCAGCGGTGGGAAATTTTCGCTCACCTATTTTTACATTTTGTTCAATGCTTAGAGAAAGAGGATTATTGATTGCTGCCGAAGCTTTAGACTTTGATTACACTGGAAAAATTCCAGGTTTCCGGTTAATATCGGAAAACGAATTTTCGAAATGTGATGTTTCCTGAGTGTTTTCCGCGGCAAGGGATATAAAGAGACTTTCTAACTTTCTTGATTTTGATGGCTATTTGATAGGAATTTAGTAACCTACTTAAGTTTCCCGAAAGAAAGATTCTATTCGAATGAATGAATACTACGGAACAAATGGAAACAGTTCTCAATTAACGTTTCAGTTAAAAGGAGAGTGAAAAGCATTTATAAAATTAATTCTTAATTTTTAAGGAAAAATTTAGGTTTGTTCATAAATCCTGAGGAATGAAAAAGCTCGTAGCTTCGATTCAGCTTCTGAAAACAATCAAGGAGTTTTATAAATGAGATGAAAATCAGTCAGGTGTTATTGATGCTCCGATGTGTCTTTGGTAATACTTTAAGACAAGATACGTTTGAAAATTATTTTGAAAACTATTTTTGTCATTTGATACGGAAAAAAAGCAAAAAAAAAAAAAAAGAAAGAAAAAAAAAAAAACAAGCATTGAACAAGAATTTTATTGTTTTATTTCAGACTAGTTTAACTTCTAGTTTAACTGCTAGTTTAATTCAGTTTATCCTCATCTCATATAAATAATAGCCGATGATTAAGTAACCCGCGTGTTTCAACTATGAAACTCGCGCCACGGTATAATAATTTGATAATATGTTATGATCATCGCAAATAACGAAACCGTTTAGAGATATTAATGGGACAAAGAAGAGATTGCTGGAACAGAAACGGTTAAGATCAAATTTAGCCTCGGATTTTTTTATATAGTAATTGTGATGATACACTTTAACGATATTTTTTGGCAGTGTTGACGAACTGGAAACAGCTTTATGTTAATTATAATTTTTAAAAACAAGTTCTTAAAAATTTAACAAGTTTTGAGTAATATTACCCTATTTTGAGTATCCTCATATAAATAATAGCGGATGATAAAGAAACCCGCGTATTTCAACAATAAAACTCGCGCCACGGCATGATAATTTAATAATATGATTTGGTAGAGTTTAACATGCAGGGGAAGACTATATTGTAACAAGGCTGCACTCGATCCGGTGACTTAACTGTTTTACTGGTAAGACTCATTTTAGGAGTATGAAGAAACTTAAAAATGGTTAACAATGACCGCTGTCTACTGGAGTTAAGGATTAATCCACTGGAGTTAAGGTTAAAACTTAAACTACCAAGATATCACCAAACAGGCAATGGCGGCGTTCAAATGTAGAAGCAAATTTTCACTCGTCATACCATGACGGGCGACTTTCTAGGAAATAATAAACTACTGAGTAAGAAATGTAAAGAAAAATATTAATTGCTTAAGTTATACTTTAATTAGGTACATTTTACTTCAAATTACCATAAAAATACTGAAAAAAGACACGATGAACTTTGATTTTTTACTCCCATTCCTTGTTGCGAAGACGGTGTAAGTAATAGCAACTTAATGATAAATTTTACAAACATTTTACAATAAGAATTGAAAAGTACGTTTTCGAACTAAAACTTCTTTTCGCCAATCCTTATTTCACGTAATAATTTTAACAGATTTTCTCCTTAATAGTTATTCTTTAAAAAATATTCGAATAAAAATCAAGTTACATAATTCTTCAAAGAAATCAATGGCTTCGTTAGCATTTGGGGGAATCTCGTATACAGTGTCACCGACACATCCGCATTTTTTGAATATGCTGAATTCGAATTTTTTTTTTAAATTTCGGAATCGCTTTACCTCTCAAAAGTTGTAGTTTGATATAATCAATTGGGGAAAAATAAGCAAAAACTTCTGAGTTACCATCTTCAGTTCGCACATAAGGCTGGAAGTTTGAAAAAATATGTTAAAAATTAAATTTTTCAAAAATTTTAAAATTATTTTTTTTCTAATTTTTTTTAGTGCAACAACCATAAATTATCAGTATATAGCGTAGTTTGAACTTTAAAAATATTTTATAGCTTTTACATAAGATCTTTAGTTGCGCAGACATAAATTTCAAATTTTAGGCGATTTTAGCCCAATTCAAGGCGTATGCGCGAACTAAAGATCTTAAGTTAATAAGGATTCAGTTTAGTTGAAAGATTTAATCAATTGTTCACTTGTATGTCAGATATGGCAATGAACTTTACACGTACAACAAGTAGGCATACACACACACACACACACACACACACACACGAATGCAACATATTTGATAGAATTATTTAATCTGAATGTTTACTTTTATAACAGAAAACTGTCACAACGAAAGTTTTGTTTGTAAACTTTTTTTGTTTGATAATTACCATTACAATAATGTTGAAAAAATTCACGCAAGTTGTATTGTCTGCTATTATATTAAGCTAAAAACTAATAAACGCTGTTCATTAGTTGTAAGACAACAATCATTATAGATTTAACGTTTTCAAAGATCTTGTTATTAATTCTGAAACAACTGTATTAATTACTGCTTTAAGCAATTCGTAAAATCCAAAACTGTTTGCATCACAGTGTAAAACTTTGCCATTTAAATATGTTATTACTTCAGTAACTTTTAACATTAATTTTAAAGTCTGAGTAAAAACTTTAAGGCCAGTAAACTTTTTTGATAAATTGTACATATCTTTAACTGAGGATCGAAACATAATTTGAGTGACAATTATTAATCTTAAATACAAATAAAAACACACACACAAAAAAATCATTTGTAATTACTTTATTATCAGAAAATATTACAGATGAACATTAGAGCCTGAGTAAAATCTTTAAGGCCTGCATAGAAAAAAGCACAGGAAGAAAAAAATAGAAATATTTAGAAGCTTGTGTAGATGCCATTTCTTCAAATTACTTCATATATTCTTTTTTTCACAGAAGAAACAAGTTTTTGACAAAGTGCGGGATTTGTTTTATGCCATTCATTATGCCATTTAGATTTCTGCTCTATTGATGTAGTATAATATCTACCATTTGCATAAACTCGTCTTGCTAAGTTGCCCAATAAGATCTCGATTGGTTTGAGATCTGGAGACTTTGCTGGCCGCTTCAAAGTTTCAACATTGCTTACGTGGAACCAATTTTTTGTACTGTTACTCGAATAGATAGATGTATTGTCTTGATGATATGAGAAATTTTTTCCAGCAATAAACTCAGCATTTAGTAAAAGATGACTTGCGAGGACATTTTGATCGGCTTGTGAATTCATTTTACCTGGAACAAACGCAATTGCGCTCATACCATTGTAAACAAAACACTCCCAAGTTATGACAAAGCCTCCACCTAATGGTGCTTGGAAAATATTTTTTTTCTTTTCGTAAATCATGCCAATAGTACTTCCATTCATTAGGTCCATTCGAATTCCACTTCTTTTCATCAGAAAAAAATATTTGTATCCATTGGTTATCCTAGGTCATGACTTTCTAACTAAAGTTCAAACGCTCTATTTTGTGCCTATTCAAAAACTGAGGCTTAGCCAATTTTGCTGCATAAATAAAACTTTCATACTTTCTAATTGTGTTATATATCATCTGTTGACAAACATTTAAACTTGTCGTCTGAATGAGTTTCTCGGTTGAGTACTTTCCAGTTGATGTAAGTTTTCAAACTCTTCTTTCATCACTTGAGGAAAAGACTCAGGTCTTCCACCGGTGTTCTTTTACAATAATTGTCTTTCAATCTTAAAACAATATTGAATACAGTCTTCGAATTTCCTATTTTTTTTTCTGCAACAGTACAGCTACTCATCCCCGTTGAAGAAAAAGCATTAGTCTGCCCTCTTCCATGATCAGTTAACTTCTTACCTTTCGACATCTTCACAAAGAGCACCAAAATTTCGAAGAAATTAATGAAGAAATTATAAGTTAAAGGGTTTCCACATTCTTATTAACTGCTGTAATATTTATTCCAGTATAAAAGCACGTTTAATTTTTAAGAAATACTGGTGGCCTTAAAGTTGTTACTCAGGCTGAAGTACTAACTTTGAATATACCACTTATTTTCGGTAGTTGCATATTTCACAAAACCTATGTATTGCTTTATTTCTTGCAAATGCACATTAATAATTAATAATTCAATAATATTAAAATCCTTTCAATTTCATTTTCCCGTTTTCTCAAAAATGTTTCTCTCTGAGTTTTTACTCAGGCTGTAGATGTTTTATGTTTCACGTAAAAACGCGTTTTGGGATTAATTGTGTGGGATTCCTAAGACAGAGCTTTACCATGAAAGTTCCGATTAAGTTTTGTAAAGATTTTAATGGACCTTTTTGAAAATTGGACACTGTTTGCTAAAAAATCGAAACGTGTTACAATGTACTTGTTGGTTATAAACTTTTAGTCTAATCTGTCTTCAAATTTAATGTATTTGTCACAAAAGTAAGTAATAGAGATCAAAATGATAACAAGAGCGATCTAGTTAATCTTCAGTCTGAAAAAAAAGTGTATTCAAGTGACATAAAATATAAAAAATGTCTTTTAATTCTAAAGACTATTTCTATAAGCTTGGTTTGGCCTAAAAAGTATGAAATAAAACAAGTACATGATTTCTTGATTGTAACACTCAAAAATTGAAAGTGAACTTAATATCTTTTTGTTTATGTTAATTCTAAAGCAGCGAATAAAATTAAATTAAAAATTTGAGAGAAGGAATACGGGGGGGGGGGGCGTACAACTCTGTATGAATAGCTTCTGCAATGTGAAAAATAATTGTAATAATTTTTGTGAAAAATAATAGTAATTATAATGTTATCATACTTCCGCTTAAAAAAATAATGAAAAAATGAATTTTTAATAAATTCAACAGAATAATTTCAATGCTAAACTTAAACAAGCACATATTTGTGGCGTTTATAAAAGCCATTTTTTGTTTTTGAAAATATACTTGTTTAAAAGTGCTTTTAAGTTCGAGCATACAAATCAGCAAAGATGAAAAAATATTAATGGTAAATATTAGCTACTCTACCTTCATGTGCAGTACATTTATATTAAAACGAAAGTCAATACTGTTTTTTTTTTCAAAGAAGGATAGATAAGTAACCAGTAAATTTTTTTTAAATTTCAAAAAGTCATATCTCAAATAAATTTTAGAACGTAAAAACTTTAAAGTAAAATAAAAAAATGTTTTTTTAATTCTAAAGATTATTTCTAAAAGCTTGGTAAGCGCTGAAATGTGTAAAATAAAATCTCTTTTATAATTAAAAACTGAGCGTATCTATGTAAGTTCAAGCTTCTTCTCCCGAACGACAGTGAACTGACCATCGAACCAGGTATCGATGGATTCGTAATCTTCCCGTCTTCTTGATTGGCTATTTAACATAATCCTCCGATAATAATTAGCGGAGATATCAATTAAAAACTATTAATTATGAAGCTTGGATTTCGACATAAAATCCCAATTTTTCGAAGGCATTCCTCCATTCAAATTATTGTTCAGTGCTTCATCTCAACGTTCCGCAAACAACGCTTTTATTAAAATGTGTAGCGGGGTGAAGAAAATCATTGAGATAAAAGATCTGTTGCCATTTTTTTTTTCTCGAATATGAACAGGTAAAATTTTTGTTTTTGTTTTGAGGCTTTTCCTGTAATCAGGGGATTTGAAATGTTCACTTTTTGGGGGTTTTCCTCAATCTGCCGCAAAATTTCACTGACTTTTTTTTTTGTTTCAAGCCTGAGTGTTGAACTCGCGGCACTTGTCATAACTTTTATTTTCGAGGTGGACCGTGCAACGCCGGGCGACGCAGCTAGTAAGTATATGAATTCTTGATTGCAACACTCAAAAATTGAAGTTGATCTTAACCTTCCGTACATTCTGCATCTAAAAATTTAAGAGAAAAATAAATATGGGCGGTATAGTAAAAGCTATTCGAACAAAGTTGTATACCGCCTACTTCTTCTCTCAAAATTTTAATTTTAACTTTATTGGCTGTTTTAGAATTAACATAAACATTAAGATATTGAGATCAACTTCATTTTTTGAGTGTTGCAATCAAGAAATCACATACTTTTTAGTGCGAACCAAACTTATAATGAAAAAACATTTTTACACATATTTTAAAGTTTTTACGTTTTGAAATTAATTTGAAATGTGATTTTTTGAAGTTTAAAAAATATTTACTTGTTACCTACCTTTTGTGAAAATAAAAACGGCATTGATTTTCGGGGGGGGGGGGGGGGGGGGGGTTTAAATAAAACTTTTTGTATATTGCACAAAAAGATAGAATGGCTGATATTTACAAAAACTCTTTTTCAGTATTGACGAATTGTAAGTTTGACTTTAAAAGCACTTTTAAACAAGCATATTGACATGAAAAAAAAAAAAAAGAAAAAAAAAGGCTTTTAAAAACGCTTCAAATATATGCTTGCTTAAGTTCAGCGTTGAAATTACTTTGCTAAATTTGTTAATAACTCATTTATTCATTGTTTTTTGGTAACAATTAAAAAGCGGAAGTATGATATTTTTATAGTTGCTATTATTTTTCATTGTTTTTGGCAACACTTAAAAACCGGAAGCAAAACTCAGAGATTATGACGGAGAAAGTAAACTGAAAAAGTCTTTAATAATAATAATAATAATAATAATAATAATAAAAAGATGAATTTACTAACCTTCTTATTTGAAATATTTAAATTTGCAAACTTTTTTCACTTTATTCTCGCTACAATCTGCATTCGAACAATTGTTACAAAAGAAAATGAGTATTCCACTTGGAAAACATTTATTCCTGAGCGGAAATTATTTCAAGGGCTTTCAAATAATTTTGTCAAGCAAAGCATTCCATTCTGCTTATTCCAAGCACTTTTGAAACATTATTAAGCAATTATTACAGAGCTCTGACTAAAATAACTGACACCCCCACGTTCATAAAATTGATTTATTTTATGGTTCTTCAAAAGTCTCTTCTGAATTACTGGAATGAAGAAAATGGCATCAAAGAACTCTTTTTGCTTTCTAACTTTTCTGTAATTCAACGTGACTTACTGAAATTCCCTTCCTTCTTACAAAGTATTTTTCTAAAAATATAGACTTTTTAATGCATTACTTGTCTTCTTGTATTTCAATGTCCTACATAGATTAGTTGCTTGCTCAAAATGAAAAGGAACTATTTGCGTCTTTGTTACACAGAAAGAGGAGTTAACAAAAGAAAAACTTGAGACACGCATTTACGTTACGCATTTTTCTTCTTTTCTTTTATATTTCTAAAAAAACTCTGGGACGCTATGTAAAACTTCTTCTTTAAATAGTTAACTTTCTTTCGTTTTTAATTTCCTTTGCAAAAGTCATACAGTTTTTGTGGTGAATTTTAGTTAATGGTTTTAGTTTAAAGAGTATATTATATATTCGCAACTCCAGAGCTCGAATACTCTACCTTGCGATGATCAACAATATTAATGAAAAAAGTAGAACATTCGGTTCTACGTGTTTTTTGTGGGATAAATTACAGGATTCAGACAGTTTGTGGTGAAATGAATTTTCAGAAGAATAGAAAAGAAAGCTTCCCACAAACACGATGAAAAATTACTGTCAATAACTAAGTTTCAAGGCAAGTTACATGTTTCGGCATTTGTTTGTTTTAAATTTTACAACCGCCATTAGGCAGTGGTTGCAGCGACCCCCTATAGTTCATTACAGTTGCGAATACACCCAAACCTGTTTTTATGCTGTCTTTTTTCATGCAAATTTTTTTTGTGCGAATTTTTTTATGCGGTATATTAAAATTTCAATCAGATTGGGATTCAATTGACGAAAGTATTTTTAAAAGGAGTGCGAGGTAGTATCTTCAAGTGACGACATAGGCACCCCGATGGGAAGTCACTGTGACCTCCCGAAAATTGCCTTATTTGAGAAATTTTATCCGACTACTCGGTTAAAATTATCATCACTTGGTTTATTTTGATTTCGTTTAAAGATTATTTTGTAAGTTTTTGGGTTATTTTCTATGTGAGACTTTTTTTATGCGGGTCCTACTACCGCATAAAAACAGGTTTGGGTGTATATATAAAATGCTTCAAGGGGGAGATGGGGTTAGATGACATTCCCTCGACTGTGTGAATTAATGACATGAAATTGGAACACAATGTTTCCCTAAATTGTTCATTCATAAAAATAGTTGAAGCCTTGAAAATCCCCTTTTGAATTATGAAAAATGTGTCAGCAAAAAAAGAAGAAGAAAAAAAAAACATTATTTTTCTTCTCTTTTCTTCATTGTCATCAACACCTAAATCGTAAGGTGACGAGGGAAGGTAGCTCCGCAGCAGTGGTGAAAAACGAGTGCTGCGGAGTCGGGGGTTGGACTGATTTTGGGACTTTGAAATTCCAAAAGTCGGAGTCGTTCATTTTTCCTCACAGTCCGCATTTCTGCCAAGACTACGGAGACAGAACCATAGTAGTGGAGTTGGAGTCAGACTGATTTTGAGGTACATGAGTGGGTCAATAGCCGTAAAATTCTAAGAGTGGGAGATTTTCCCTGGGACTCCACAGCTCTGGTAAAAACATTTGCTCTTTGACTTCATTTGATTTTGATTCTTTCATATTTATCCCTAACTTGCGTCAATATTAAGTCTACGACATAAGGGAGGGCGGACCAAAGCGGGTAATCATTCGTATGCCGTCGTATGGTGTGCAAGTGACGATACGTACATAACGTATGTCGTGTTTACCGAAAGTCTGAGTTTCAATCAGTCCCAGCGAAGCAGCGGTTAGGCGGCATAACGAACCAGGCGTAAAATTAAGCAAATGATACTTTTCTTAAAAAAACTGAAGGTATGTAACTTGCGATTAATCGAAGACCAGCTTTTTTTTTTTATAAATTGTCAATAATATATCGTTGTTCTGACACCATCCACCTACAAAACACAATGGCTATTCTTTTTTATTTCTTTTTTTTAAATTTAAGGTTATAATTAATAATAATAATAATAATAATAATAATAATAAAACGTGCTTTCGAGCAAAGCGGTTAGGGCAAAGTGGGTATAACCGCTTTCCTTATATTTTGGTGGCAAAATACTAACTTAGATTTTCTATTTAAATAGGCTAGGCATGACTTTAAAAAGTTATTTTTGATGATGGCAATTAAATAGTCTGTTGATTTAAACAATTATTTCTTTATGTTTTACATACAAATGTGCTGACTTACATTTATTTAACTTAAATTGAAAATCTAACCTATTATCACTATTTTTTTTTTACAGTAGCATTTAGCTAGTCAGTTGATTTAATCATTTTTTTTTTTCATATTTGACTGACAAATATTCTAAATCCCATTTACCGACGAATTACCCAAAGCTTACCGACTTTATCCGAACGGCTTACCTACTTTGGGTCCCCTGGTAGGGCAAAGCGAGTTTTTCAAGTATTTGCAATGTTTGATACTAAATAAATATTAGGTTTGAAATAATGGGAGATTTTTTTTTTGAACTTCAGGGTCCCCCCTTACAAAGATAAATAGAAAATACTATTAAAACACATTAAAAAATGAAAAAAAAAATCGTTTGCAAAAGTGGGCAAAAAAATGATTTCTACAACTTTTTAACAGTAAAAGGGACAGATTCATTACAACATTCTATTTTAATGAACATTCATTTATATGTCCATATATAATAGAACTGTGCACGTGAATCACATAAAAAGTAAAATCAATGAATACGTATAATTATTAAATAAAAATCTTTGCTCGAAAGCGCATTTTTATTTGAGCAGTTTTTTTTAAAATTAAGTATTATCCAAATTTATTTTCACTTGAATTATAAAAGTATGGGTTTCTATCAGCGAAGTGTAAAAAAGTTAATGCAGAGATAAATATTTGTAAATAAAATGTTTGGATACTATGGCGAGAAATATATCGCATTAAACTATGATGAGTGCTACATAAGAGCAATTGTGAAAACTAAGAAAAATTAAACATATACTGCACACTCAATTTATTTCTCGGTTGCATAACACAGGAATAATGAAGAACTTGTACTGAATTTGCGTCAAGTTAATAAATTAGAAAAATATTTAGTTTAGAAGAAAATTGATAATTCAAGGAAGTAGAAAAAAGAATGTTAATGAATATTTCCTTCGTTCAAAGATATTATTTGAATTTCAGATAAAATAGCCCCAAAAGAGTAAAATAAAGATATATAATTAGCTTTTCAATGAATACATTTATAGGAAATGAGAACAAGCGTGTTTAAAAAAGGAAATTGTTCTTTATGGAGAATTAAGTACAGGCAAAAAGAGTCTGAAACGAGAGATGATTGCATTATTTAGAAAATGAAAACTTTTTTTAACTATTGATAATTTGAGTCAGAAAATAAAAAAGTTGCCGCAAGCATAGTTTCATTTCAAGCTTCTAACTTTCATTAACAATTACTATTGTTAATGTGTATTAATTTAAGAATAATGAACACAAATAAGGAACGACAAAATGAATTATATCTTTAGAAACTCAAATTCTTGATATACAATTCAACTTCCAACTTATTCAATATTTGTTATTTTTGAATAATATATTGAATTTATTATTTTGAATGCTACATTTGAAGATCTTGTTCTCAAAAGGCGTTCTTTGTCAAATTTTTCAAAAATTCGGCTTTTCGATGGAAAAGATCAGCACAAGTCTAACAATGTATTTATAACAAGTAGAAGTTTCAAATAGAGCTCAGTGGTTTTGAAAAAAAAGGATGAAATTTGTTTCCCCCCCCCTAAAGGAATTAAGTATCAAGTAAGTTTTGTACCAAAAGGGATTAAGTCAAGTTTAATCAATTGCAGCTTGCCTCGAGATCATGTGGTTTGTCTCACATGGAACGCAAGAGGGAAAAAAATAAATAAAAACTCTCCATTGCGTCCCTGATTGTCATTTATACTTTGAATTCTTGTTGTAATGAAAAACATTTTTTTTTCCATTTAATACTTATCTATTGTTTTGATGCGCATTTCTTTAAAACATTGAATTTGTGGCATTTTATGCTCAGATTTCCTAGATTGCATCACATATAACACCATGTCTCACAGCAAAAGAATTTAATATTATACATTAAGTATTATATAAATTGTTTGAAAAAAAAATGATTTACTTCAAGAAAAGCAAACTGGAAAACCTTTTTACTTTGAACATAAAATTAATTTTCTAATTCAAACTATACCACTCAAAATCAGTCCTTTTCTCTTGATAATTCTACTTGAAATCAACCTATCAGTATTTTTGCGCTTCCTTTTAAGAAATGAAAAGAGTTCTGTATGAAGATTGGATCCCTTTTCATTTCTTTGTTACATTGTAATGAATTAAATAGTTTTCAGCAACATCTAGTAGGTCAACTTGATGCGTAGCTGCTTCCGTTGGTAAAAAAGCACCGCGATGTTTTTTAGTGTAACGGCCTTTTTTATTCCACGGGGCTCGGGGAGGTCCAGTGGGAGTGGGAGAGGTACGTTCTGGCTAGAAGCCCTTGATTAGGGATTTGAGCCAAACTTTGAAATTGAGCTGTGCGCTTCCTATTTAACAAAGATATGCTATGTAGGTACTAATTCTGTTCAGCATTTTAAGCTTAACAAGATATCTGCCTACATGTGTGGCCATTTTCAGAGTTGTTTTTGTAATGCTGTTTAATTAATGAAAAAACAGGCGTTTTTTGTCACTAATTTGCACGTAACGGCTAAAGCTCACATAGTAGAAGGGGGAAAACTTAGTATGGACATTCCAGACCCATATCGCATAGATTAAAACAATTTCCAGCTTTCCACCAATTACTTCCGTATTCGACCTTTTTTCAGTCCTCAACCACTGGCCTATTCTACTAGGCGACATTTTTTTTTTTCAATTTCAGCATTCATGATGCTTAAATATTCAATGGAACACCAAAGGAAAGGTTTCAGGCTAGCTATTTTATAAACGATTTTCAGGAGCATACTGCAAAGCAACATTTGTCGGCTGAACTACCTTCGCCAATATTGAGAACAAAAGGAAAATGTTAATAATTTAGGGAGAAATAACGGATATCAAGATGATTATTCAGGGAAATTTTGAAAATAATTATATTAATGCTAGAATGTTGTCCGTCATGGTATGACGGGTGAAAATTGTTTCTACATTTGAACGAAGCTGCCTCTTTGGTGATAGTTTAATAGTTGAAATTTTAACCCTAACACCAGTGGATTAACCCTAAACTCCAGTAGAGCGTCAATTCGCATCTCCAGAGCTCGAATACGCTACCTTGCTGTGATTTACAATACTACCGAAAAAGGTAAAACAATCCATTCCACGTGTTTTCTTTGGGGTAAATTACAGGCCTTAGATAGTTTATAGTGTAATGTAATTTCAGAACAATAGAAAAGAAAGCTTCCTACAAACACTATGATAAATTACTGGCATTCACTAATCTTCAAAGCAAGTTATAAGTTACAGCATTTGTTTGTTTTACCTTTTTCATCCGCCATAGACAGTGGCTGCAGCGCTCCCTATAGTTTGCGAATTGTTTTGGTTCCATCGTTTTCCTAAAATGAGTCTTACCAATAAACTGTTAAGTCGCCGGATCGAGTTCATCCTTGTCACAATAAAGTTTTTTCAAGCATGTCAAACATTACCAAAATATATTATCAAATTATCATGCTATGGCGCGAGTTTCATTGTTGAAATATACGGATTACTTTATCATCGGCTATTATTAACACGCTTTTATTAGCTTCACCTGTATGTATGTATGTATGTATGTATCTTGTAACGGAATCTTGCAGCTCAAATTTCGCTTACTTCCTGACATCACATTCTTCTGAAATTTGGCACTCGACGTCAGACCGATGACAATGAAATATTCTATAATCAAATTAATTTATTAAATCTTTTAATTGTTAGTTTCCTCCAATTTTAATCAATATTTTGGCATAAATCCAACAATGTAAAAAAGGAAAAATTAAAAAAAAAAAATACATTAAAAAATGCTCGCAAAAATTATTTAAAAATATCAACAAAAACCTTTAATTTTTCTGTATCAGACAAAATTTGTTCCAATGTTCCAAGGTAATTAGAACATGAAATATAATTGTTTTTAACTAATTTCATGCCAAAATTTAGGTGAGCCTTCAATTGGAAATTCATTGCTGATCAGACCATTGTTGAACAAAACTTTTATTCAAATGCATCTCAAATTTTCAAAGTAATATAAATATGATTTCCGCAAACATACATCGATGACTCACAGTAGCTTCCCATCGGGATGCCCTTGTCTTAACTAAGACTTTTACGAAAAGATTTGCAATTTTGCGTGATAATTCTCCAACATAAGACTAAAAAACAGAAAAATAATATAATAGTTTAAAAAACTAAAAAAACACGCTTTCGTAGCAAAATGAACTAAAAAGTGAAAAATAATCTTAGGATGATAATAGTTGACCAATCACTTAATTTTAATATAATACAAAAAAGCGTGGGGGGATTCTTATCAGTTGTCTTGAATTTCTTCCATTTGTTGTCCAAGCAAAAATGCAAATAGACAGCACCCCACGCTTTTTTGTATTACATTAAAATTAAGTGATTGGTCAACTACTATCATCCAAATATTATTTTTCACTTTTTAGTTCATTTTGCTACGAAAGCGTGTTTTTTTAATTTTTTAAACTATTACTTTATTTATATGAAGATGTACATCGAACTTGGTACACAAAACTAGACAAGAGAAGAATAGAAAAGACAATTTCCATAAAGGATGCATTTGATGAATATGAATAGTTTTATACACATAAGAAACTTTAGCGTTTTTCACTGTTTGTTAGTTTTTATTTATTTTGTATTTTTTACACCAAACATTATTATTCCACAAAAACAAGACGAGAGAAAGAGGAAAATGCAAGATGTATTATCTTAAGATAATGAATTTATGCATACGGACTTCACTAATTATTTTTTTCACTTTGTTATATTATTTTTAATTATCATACATCAGTTTGAAATAAATCTTTTACTTGATTTACATTTTCGTCACTCTAAGCTAGCCTTTCAAGTTGTTGATTGCAAAAAAGGCGTAAGTACAAATTTAAAAAAATAAATAAATAAATAAAATAAATTAATTTCAGTGACGAAACGAAACGTAATTTAAGGTGAGGTGATGATCCTACTTGTGGCTAGATTCGTCATAAAAATTCTTGTAGAATTTAGTTCATTAGCGAATGAAATATACAGTTTTTTGAAAACTGAAAAGTTTCATTTGTTGAACTTATGACCTTTTTGAAATAATCAGTTCAAGTGTTGTAAAAGCTAATGAAAAGGATAGCAAATCATCAAGAAAGGATAGGGCTATAATTTGCAAAACCAATACTCTGAGTGAAGTAAGGTAGTTTCGGATTCAAATTGCTTTTATTCCAAGCATCCTTTGCAAGGTAAGATAAAGAACCACGGCGACAACTACTCGATAAACAATCACCTAAAGATATGTGCGTTCTAACTACTTTGAAAAAAAAAAAAGTTTTACTTCTTCTTTATACTTCATTCATGGGAAAGATAGACTGAATGCAAAGAAAGAAATGCGCCATTTGGCGGCGTCCAACCACGTACTTGACATGTAAAAGAACAAACAATTGCCAAGCAAACAATACATGCGAATATTATTGGTTTACTTTTTTTTCTATACCAGTAAAACTCCCCAAAAGTGGCATAGTAACGAACCTTTCGGCAGCCTTTTCGCTTACTACTGGTCTATCTTTTTTTGTGAGTGCAGTACAGATTTACTTTCAAGTCAATCAGGAGTTTTGTTGCGTGTTTTAATCGCTCCGTTTAAGTTAATCGCCGATTACAGTCGCAAAAACAGCAATATGATGCTTAATTGTTCTTTTTTCCTGATCTCATAACAGGATAAAACAAACACGCAACAAATAAATTACTCAAAACGATCAGGGAAAGTTGTCTAAAAATTAGAGTGCACGTTCATAGTCATATCAATTTCTAAATAAAAACGCAAATCTATTAAAACTACTTTTCCATTTTCAACCGCAATAGTTTTTGTAAATGGAATCTGATTTTTTTTTTCTATCTTCATCGTCCGAAGTTTTCACATGTCAATATTGTTTTTATATTATTTGAAGAAAATCAGAGATGTGCATTCCTCATCTACGAAACATTCTTTTCGAATTAAATGAACAATTTCGCAAAAGATTTTTTCTTTGCATTTGAGGAACTATTTGCGGAGGAAAGTATTCCAAGTACATACTCCGCATACTTTAGAACCTCTACTAATCGCTTATTATAAAACTAAATAACTGGCATCAGAGATTCACCAGATAGATTTATTCTGTTGCTCTGCGAAGGCATCCCAAAGATAGGAACAAAATGAATATTTCTTTCCTTTTCCCCGACTTCTTTAATTCCATGTCAATATCTCGAATTCCTTTTCACAACTATTTGTTTTACTGAAAGAAATTTCTGATTTCTTTAACTTTATTTCTTGTTGCAGTTAGATTGTTTCTAATAGTTAACTATCAATTGCTTAACAGTTAATGTTTTATACTTTCATGTTTCCCTCCTTTTCAAATTAAAACTCTTCGTTGTATGTTTCGAAAATTTTTATTTCCCACGACTTTTTGAGTTATTTGTTTTCCTATACAATATGTATATTTTTTAGTTATGGTTTTTAGATCTTGGAAATGTTAAAAGGAAAGTGTTGAATTCATAAGCAAAATAAATAAATAAACAAAACCCTTCTTTTTGTGACTTAATACCCTGCATGCCAACCGGCAATCCCGTTATTTTTGAAGCATTTACTTTTTGACCATGTTTAGAGTGGAAAATTGGCAAAAGGGTCAGCAAAGGCAGTGGCTCAGCCACGTGCGAAATTTTAGGGTAAACCGCAACAGAATCCTTGGTTTAAACTAGAGATGTGTCGTTCATGAACGAACGGGTCAAAAAGAACGAATCCTTAAAATGAACGGATCCGTTCGTTCACTTAAAAAATGAACGACCGTTCTTTTGAACGGTGAGCAGTTTGAAATATTGTATTGATGCATTTGGGATAAAATCGCACTTGAAAAAAAAAAAAAAAAAACATTCTTCATCAAATTTTTAACTTTCTTTTAATCTCCAAATTTTCTTTTTCTCAGGGCAGTACAATATATTAATTTCGAATCTTTTTACTTTCTGCTTTTCATCATTTTTCTTTAACCGTTGTAGTTCATTTGCAATTTTCCAATGTAGTCATTAGTGAAGCTTTGTGTGACTTGTTCGGATTACTAACAAAATCCCCACTTCCTGTCCCACGCAACTGCTAATATCTCTCTTAAAATTAGACTTTATTACTTTTTTGGCCATTCTTTTGTTTTCCATAACATCCCTATCAACTACCATTACATTAATTTGGCTTTATTTTTAACTTACTTGATGACTTCCAAGTCGCTTATTTTACATTCAATATAATGAGATTTAAAAAAGGATTATTGCTGTCTATTTTTTCCGCATTTAAAAAAGTGCTGCGTTTTTTCCCCTGTTCTCATCGGTACTGTGAAATGATTTTGAAGCTCCCTAGTGTTTAGGTGAGTCTTTTTTAAAATTAAGATATCCGGTATTCCGGCTGAGATACCGATGCATTATTTGTTACTTTTTTCGTTATACATGGTCTATTAGTAATACCATATACACATTAAAAGGATGGGCCGAAAAATTAGAAATTCTGCAAAAGCACTTAGTCTAAGTGTGGAAAATTTGTGACTCTAATTACTGTGCAAAATTTCGTGACTCTGAGTTAATATCTTCTACTCTGGCAAGAGACTTGAGTTTTTGAGATTTTTAGAAAACCATCAAATAAAGAGAAAATTTACAAAATATTTCAAATTCCACTGAATTTTAAGCCTTAGTGCGGTACTTTTTTAACTTCCTAACACAAATAATAATAATTGCGTAAAATTTCAAGCCTGTGAGTTAATTTTTTCTTTTTAATTAATCCCTTCACCCTAACTTTGAAAGTAAACAGCTGGTTCAAGGGGTGATCTTATGCCGTTGATGTGATTAAAAAGTTCGAAGTATTGCAGCGTATTAGGTATGTAGCTACTTTGTAATGTGTCACTTGTATTTAAGGAATTTTATATAAAATTCTCAAAATTCAGACCTCTTGCTAGAACAGAAAAAAATAACTCACAGGCTTGCAATTTTACGCAGTAGTTTGTGTTAGGAAGTAAAAAATTACCGCTATAAGGCTTAAAGTTCAGCCGAATTTAAAATATTTCGTAAAATTTTCTCTTTATTTGATGTTTTTCTAAAAATCTCAAAAGTTCAAGTATCTTTTCATAGCAGAAGATATTAACTTAGAGTCACGAAGTTTTGCACAGAAATTAGGGTTAGGGAGTCACAAATTTTTTCGGCCCACTCTAGTGATGTAGCTGGAAAAAATTAATAACTAAATTTTTTGACATGATGAAATGGAACCTGCAGTTTTTGGAATGGAAAACATATCTTTGCATTCGGAAACTGAGAAATATCTTATAAAATGAAATATAATTGCTTAATGCATCTAAACCTGAAAAAAGTTTTCCGATTCATTTTTATAGGCATATTCTCTTACTTTTAAATAAATCTATTTATCTTTCCTTCGAAGAATATTACTGATCTAATAAAACATTTCGAATGTACGTATGTCGTGCATAGAGATCACCTGCAACTTTTTTGAATGAACGAAGTCGTTCAAATGAACGAGTTAAATGAACGGATCAAAAGAATGAACGATCCTCCGATGAACGGATCATTAAAAAGAACGACATTGCCCACCTCTAGTTTAAACACATATTGCTGATCCTAATACGGTAGTGTATATACATATAAGAGAGGTTATGGCCAAAAACCCCACCCAAAAGAAACTTCTGGCTGAACTGCTGAGTGAAAACGAAACAAAATGAGTTATTCCAGTAACGAAGAAGTACACTGGTGAGCAAAAATTAAGGACGAGACGGTTTTTTCAATATAACTTTGTACAAAAGCTTTCCAAATCAACACATTTAATACCGTAAGATCCCCAATACGTAAGGACTTGTGTAATGTAAGCAACACTTACTAAAAGAGAAATCAGAGGGATAAAAAGAAGCTTTATTGAAAAAGTAGCATGGAGCGCAATGCGACTGAAGGCCGAAACATCCCTGTGATGGGTGTCCAGCAAGAAACATCCGGTCTTTAGTAGGAGATATGATCTCCCCCGACTCCTAGGCAGGTTTCACAGCGTCTGCCCATGCTGAGAATGAGGGTGTCAATGAGTTGTAGAGGCATTGCTGCCCATTCGTCTTGCAGCGCCAATCGAAGCTCCCGAATCGTTACTGGTGGTAAGGTACGAGCTGCCAAGCGTCTGCCTAGAAAATTCCATACATGCTCAAAGGGATTGAGATCCGGAGATCGTGCCGGCCAATCCATACGTTCAATATCCTCACTCTCTAAGAGCTGTTCGGCAGCTACTGTGCGATGACATGGTGCATTGTCGTCCATGAAAAGGAACTGCGGATCCATAGCGCCTCTAAAAAGACGCACATATGGAAGAAGAATCTCGTTACAATAACGGGTCCCGTTGATTGAACCTGCGTCGAAGATGTGAAGGTCTGTACGATTACCAAGCATGATGCCTCCCCAAACGAGAACACCGCGACCTCCATACCTGTCTCTTTCAATGATGTTCGAGGGATGATTGCGGCTTCCCCGCTCTCTCCAGATGAGTATGCGATGAGAATCGCTACTCAGACTGAATCTGCTTCTGAATTCCGAACTCTACAGCCACACTTGTCACACTGCGACTTTCCTCCAACTTCCCAATGATTCGACCTCGGGTAAAAGCATCCAGATGTCGTCTAACAGATTGATTATTCGCCATTTCTCGCTGAGGCAGCAACTCGGTGTGATTTTAGTTGCTATGCGGCGTGCAATTTCTTTGCCAGAAATACTGATCTTACACCGACAACATGCTTTATACTACTCAGACACTCCCCCATTACGTCTGCCTGCATATCTGCGCATATGCTACCGTACATCACCTTACTTAATGTTGAAAGGTTGTGTAAAGCAGAGATTCAGACAGTTGAACATAAACAAATACGTTTAATACGAAACATGGGGACACATATACAGCAAGACATAGAGAAAAGTAGTGAAGCTCGATAAACAAGACTGCGGCTCTTTAAATAGAATAGAGGGCAGATTTTCAGTATCCAATGATGTTTCTCAAATAGCTATAAGCTTTCTCCAAAGTCCGATGGTGGATTAAAGAAGAGATTTCGCGAACTCCGTGGAAAGCTGCAAATGCCTCTTCAAATAAGATATAAGCACAGTTCTTTCTTTTAAACCAATGGAGAAAGCGATTACATTCAACACTTAATCTCCTGATTGGTCTTTCTGTCCGCTCTGCCTCTTCGTTCAGCTGATATGCTAATTTTTCGACTTCGTCCTTAATTTTTGCACACCAGTGTATGTTTTCAGTTCATTTGGTCGAAAACATTTTCCTGCAATTTAAATTTGTGATTATCGTATTTCTAGAAAGAACAAAATGGCTAAAACTACCAGTAAAATAATTTTTCGCATTGCTATTTTTTCTTGTGAGTGGAGATGAAAACAGTTGGATAAACTCCGAAAAATTTGGGATTTTTTTTTTCTGCGCCCTGTAGACTAGCGTGCTAAGCACAAAAGTGGAATCTGCAGTTGAGCTCAAGCTGAGATATTGTGTTTTAAAGTTTGACTCATCCATATATTTGATTCAGACGTCTTTTTTTTAAGAATTTTTTTACAAAAATTGTTCTTAGTCAAATGACTCTAAAACATTTTATTTATTAAGTAAAATGCGAAACAGAGAACAACTTGGTTACAATAACTCAGTTTTGTTCTAAAGTGCAGGTATGACTACTTTTATTGCTATGCTTAGCACGGCCGTACAGTTAACTGCAACTCCGGTTTAACTTTTGGTTCGCTTTAGTAAGCATTGCGCAGTTTTGGTTTGGGGTTTCTGTTGGAAAGATAAAAAAAGCTCAATTTAGTTTGATTTAGACTTAGACTGGAATAAAAAAACATCAAAACTTAATACCTTTCATTAAGTTACACTGCAAGGTGAATCATATTTATTTTTCTTTCAATCAATGAATCATGTTTGAAAGTCAAAAATTACAATTATTATTTCAAGTTTCAAAAGTGGTTGAACGACGACTAGACTTATTTCTGGTGTTTGACCAAGAAAGCTTTCAATTATAAAACAAAAAGTGTTTTTTTCTAATTAAACTTACCTTTATGTGTATTTCTGTCAAGCAGAAAAGAAGATGTGTGGATTGCATATATTTTTAATGCTTAACGCTTTATATGTTCCAAGAAACAGAGAGCTATTAAGAAACCCAATTTTTATTCATAAAAAAGTCAATTTTTCTTTTTTCCAATTTTTCCAGAAAAAACCGTTTTTTTTCACTTCTTCAAAATTTCCAGAAATTTTACATTTCTACTTGTGAGGCAGCTAATGAACGTTTCAATGTCCACCTAGGCACCGGCAATTCATCTTTCAATTTAACCGACGGTAGAAAAGTACGTCAGTCAACATTTTAATTCGCTGATCTTACTCCAGGTCATTTTGGCATGCAATAAATACAAGCACTTTAAGCTTTTTAGTGGTAAATTTCTCAGCACATAAAATGGAAAAAATTATACTTGTGAAATTCCACTTTTATACTCTCTAAGTCTAGATAAACCTGCAGAATCTTTTCTTATTTTTTCAAAGCTCTAATGTCAGAATTTTTTTTAAAAAAGTTTATAGGTTCGTGATTTTTAATACAAAATCATAATTATCTTGCAATGAATGTTAGCATATTGCGGCTTTCAAAGATGTGAAATGACAGATTTCTCCACAACTAGAACTAGTATTAAATTTAAAAATTGAAAAAAAAAAAAAAGAAAAAAAGAAAAATTATATATGTTTACCGATTGCTTATTAAAATGAATTTCGTGGATTAGAACTCATATCATATTTAAATATATCTGATTTTTTCTAAATAACATGTTGAACACGGATAAAGGAAGTTAATTACAAATACTAAAATTTGCTAGCCGCAATAGCAGAACCAAGTGGAAAAATTGAAAATTCTTTTAAAAGTCTTTCTCATACGCTAAAATGAATTAAAAGTACAATATTATTTTCTAAACAAGTAGAAATTGACAGAAAATAAAAATTTGAACTCATTGCACTTTTTCTTTATGTGTGCCAACAATAAAGCCGTTGCCAATTTAGTTAACAAAAACTTAGAATCTTATACATATAAAATCTGAGTATCTATCTATCTATCTATCTATGTCCAAGCTTCTTCTCCCGAACGACAGTGAACTGACCATCGAACCAGGTATCGATGGATTCGTCATCTTCCCGTCTTCATGTTTGGCTATTTAACATAATCCTCCGATAATAATTAGTGGAGATATCAATTAAAAACTATTAATTATGACTCTTAGATTACAAAATCAAATCCCTATTTTTCGAAGGCTTTCCTCCATTCAAATTATTATTCAGTGCTTCATCTCAACTTTCCGCAACAACGCTTTTATTAAAATGTATATCGGGTGAAGAAAATCATTGAGATGAAAGATCTGTTGCCATTTTTTTCTCAAATATGAACAGGTAAAATTCTTGTTTTTGTTTTGAGGCTTTTCCTGTAATCAGGGGATTTAAAATGTTTACTTTTTGGGCATTTTCCGCAATCTGCTGCAAAATTTCACTGATTTTTTTTTTCTTTTCTTTTTGTCCAATCCTGAGGGTTGAACAGGCGTCACTTGACATAACTTTTATTTTCGAGGTAGACCGTGCAAAGCCGGGCGACGCAGCTAGTTTTATTTAAAATCTGCTAAAATAATTGTAATTCAAGTTTTATGTAACTCGGAATCTCCAAACAAATTCCATCAGAAGCAGAAAAAAATTGTTCTTTCTGTTGGTACTAACATTTTAAACATGTATGTTCTCACTACTACAATAGCGAAACAGGGATTTTCATGACTTTTCATTAGTATCTTCGCTAAATACAATCATACAAAGATAAAACCTATCTAAGAACACTTTCAGACAAGTCGCCTTTCGAACGAAAACAAAGAATTATTGAAATTGGTTCATCCCTTTAGAAGCTACGGTGACATGGACATATCAAACTGTGTTATCCCCAGATGGGAAAAGTTCGATTAAAATTGGAATGAAAGAAAAAACAATGAATTGAAAAAACTGAAGATCTATAAGGTTATGGCGGTGCCAACCTTACTATACGGCTCCGAAACATGGACTTCGAACACAAAAGAAATTAGTAGAATTCAAGCAGCAGAGATGAAGTTTGGAAAGGGAATTGCAGATATTCAGCCTCAATGAAAAAAATTACAGAATATCGTACCGATTGGAAAAACCATGTTCGACGTATGAAACGAGGGAAACTTCCAAGAGTTGCCTTTTATTACAGACCAAGGGGCAAACGAGACCATGGTAGGCCCAGGGAAACGGTGGGGTGACCAAGAAGCCGGAACAGGCTATATGCCAAACCCTTGACGACGACGACGATGATGATGATTATGAATTGAAAAAAAAAAGGCTTTTTTTGTGTACATTTTCTCCACATTGTAATTTCAATTATTTAAGTTTTGTCCTCCTCCTGTTGTTGTCGTGCGCCATGTAAGCTGGCAATTAATTTGGGGTGCGCTCCTTCACTTTTCCAACTGCACCTTAATTTGGTGTGAAGTCCCACTTCCACAGTGCACACATGTCATAAGGACCCGTTTATGGGTAGGCAACCATTCGCAGCACAACAACATGTTCACACAAAGAAAGAGAGAAAGTGCATCCATGCCCGAGCCGGGATTTGAACCCGGGACCTTCTTATTACAGTCAGACTTCTCTGACCACTAGACAAGGCGGGCGGCCCCCCTCCTGTTAAATTTACTAATTAAAAATAGAGAGGAACAGTTTTTTGATGATCACGTGTTAACATACACAGCCATTTGTGAGTTAGATCTTATTTCTAAAGGCAATGCGTTTTCATAACTTGCACAACAAAGGTTTATACTCTTGACAATTTCATTTAAGTATTCCTCTTTCATATCTGCGTAAAAGAGAGCTTGCGGCTTAGATGATGGGAAACTTTGTGATCTAAAGACATTTCGAACAGATTTTAAAATTTCGTAAAACCTTCGATTTTAAATGGTTTTAGACTGCCGCGGAATGTATAGCTGAGTTATTGATTTACCGGAAGTTAAGTTCTTAGGATGACTAATAGTTCGAGTGAATGCTTCCGGTTAAAAGTTTCCCTGATTGGGGTGCAATCACAAAACTGCTAGAAAAATCCTGATCAACAGAAGCTCCGCAGCTTTTCATTAAAAAAAAATATATATATATTTTGCATTTTATAACGCTTTGAGGGAAATTATGCATTTTGTGATGTTCAGTTGCTATGTTCAGAGAGAGATAACAAGCCATTAAACATTCTTTGACGAATCAAGGGTAAAGTCACTCAATATGTCGGAACTTCCTAATGTACGCTTCCTTTGTATTTTTTTGTGCATGCATTAGACATCTATGGAGAATCTCGGAATGTTGTGAAAGAGTTGATGTGACCAGGGACAATGGTCTGAGCTGAAGTTGTGGAACTTGCTTGTAGAGTACTATTGAGAACTTGTTCGCATGTTGTATGGTTCGATTTTTTTTATAGTGCTTATGTAACTAGATTGCACTGTTCTTTTGCGTTCAAAATATACTATACAAGTTATAACTTCTACTGTGTTAACGTTAAGTAAGTATTTTTTCAGTATTTTTTTGATTTCTTGAATAATTAAAAATGTCTCAAATAGACCATTATAAATTGAATGTTTTTCAGCGGTCTATAGCACAGAATAAAAAACCCAAAAATAGTCTGTAAGGTAAACCAGCATTAGGTTAGTCGTAACAGTTATCATAAAACATCACAATGGAATGCAGGAAAATAAAGTGCTAAATTTAAAAATTTCTCAACATAGGCTGAAAAGCTTCAAATTAAAATGAAAAACTGAGGCGCAGGTCGCTGAGGGGGCAAGTGTGTTGGACCTCTCATAGTAGGGACTCCAGTATAGATTTAGGTGCCTTTTTTATTTTTCTTCTTCATTCTGAACGATATTTTGACACGATACTTTGCAGAAAATGATTTTTTTTTTTTAAATTTCAGAATTAAGTTTGCAGACTCGTTCAAGAATCTGCAACGGATGTCGCAATGTCACACTGTTTCTGCTACCGGGTTTATATTGGTAATAGAAAAGAAAGCAATAATATTTGTTTGAATTGCATTATTGGAATTATGAATTGCAAATGCCTGTTTTCTAATGTTATTTTTGTGGTATTTCATAACAGGAGGCATCTTGTGTAAACAAACCTTTTCCGGCTTTTTTCCAAAATTAAATTTCATAGCTAAAATCTTTGTTTTAAGCTTTTAAATTGATATGATCCAAATTCCAGAATCCTGAATTTTATTTTTCGCTTAGTTTTATTATTTTGCTTTCTTTATATCAGCTGTTGGCGTCAAAAGCAAAAATTACCCTATATTCGGTGCTTTTACCGTAGATTCTGTGTTTCATTATATACATGGATTGCGTATTCTTAGTGCATGATGCTGTACTTTATAAAACAGCATGCAAGCCGTCGACAGAAATTTATGCTCATTAATATTTATCATATTCATCTCCTCACTTCAATGTTTTTATGTAAAAGGATTAGTATTCAATTTCATGTTTCCATAATTAAAAAATGTATTAAGCTACATATTGAATGTAGTTCTTATCAAAAGTTAGGAATAAAAACAAATTGAATTATTCCGAACTGATTTGATCCAGATTCGTACCAAATCGCTTTTAGGAAACGTAAAATAATACCAATTGCTATTTTTACAATTTTTTCCGGCAGAATGCATTCTTAAAGAATTCCAATTAGTTCACTGATGCTTAAAAGCTCGAAATAAATACTTTTAAATATGACATTGTTTTTTTTTTCAAATGAATGAACTTTTTTTATTGTAACTCTTTCTCTAAAGTAGAATGAAGGGGGAAAAAAACTTTTACAATACAAATTATCATCTTAAGTGATTTTTATTTTTAATTAGAGTTTTGCATTTATTTCGCTTTTGAAAATGAAATTTAGAATTTTTTTTTTTTATCTACCGTAATGGAACTGAACAGGTAAAATAAAGGCATTGGAAAAAGTTAATTAATGTATACAATGCAGAATAGTTTAAATTTTATCTGTTCACCTTTCCTTCATTGCTTTTCTGAAGTCGAAGGAAGAAAAGTGTTCCATTTAGTTTCGTTAAAAATTTTCATTCAAAATTTTCATTCAAAATATTGATTTTCAGTTATTAATTTTACCATTTGTATATGTTTGTATTGTTATTTCGTATGTGGCGCCTGTGTCTTTTTCCCCGCTATCATAGGCTGCCGAATATGGTAATGTTGTGTTTAAGAGCTTTGATTTGTGCATTTTCGATCACCCGTTTTGTTATCTGTATAACGGACTTTTTCTCTTGCCACGTAATTTGGTCGGATTTTTCGGGAGTTAATAATTTTCCTCCGCGCTGTGTAGACGTGCGCTGAGCGTAAGTGAATTACCAAGATATTTATTGATGGCATTATTTAGAATTGGAAAAGTGTTATCGTTCTGTGCCAATAATGTTTCGCCCCAGTGCTGCCGACCGGGCATCGCACGGCATGTGTGCCAATTTATGTGACATTATTCAACTTGGTGAAAATAAACTTCTTTATTTACCATTCAAAACTTTTGTATGGACTTTTCATGTTTGGATTACACTGTGCCTGCAAAGCGAGACCACATGATGGGTGAGACACTTCCATTTAATTTCTTTAACTACGTAATTTAAGTGTGCCAACTTTGGTTATTTTTAAAAGTGCTTGACCTGTAAAATGATGTCATTTAAGTCTGAATGTCCCCGTCATATAATTCTCACACTTACTAGTTCTTTGCTTCGTTGGTCGAGTAGTCCTTGCGATTGTCGTGGTTGCAAGACTCCGGCCTGGGTTCTTTGTACCCGCTTTACGATACGGTTGCCTTCCCATTAACTTACCTTCCACGCTCACGTGGACTACACGACAACCACAGTGAAGTGTCTCTTTAAAATGAGGGTCTACAATATTAATTCTCTTGAAACTCAATGAGCGTATTACAGCCCAACTCTTCCTTAATCGTCCTATTTCCTAAAAATGCCAGAATTTCAATTTGTTAATTTTTTTATCCATTTTTTCCCAAACCTCAAATTTGGTCCATTAGTGACCACTCTAAAATCTGAAAATTTCATTAGTGGCCATCAAACTTTCTCCCATCCGAAGAAATTACATTACTTACTTTAAATTCAAGTTACTGATGAATAAAATTGATTCAATATGCTAAGTACATTAAGTATCAATATATTAACTACATTAGTATTGTTCATTTCTTTCTTCAAAGTATATGAGCTACATTGAAGTGGTCACTACATAAAACTGGCCACTACTGTTGTAGTTACCTAAATTCTTTCACAATTTTCATGATGATATTTAAATGAACCAGTGCTCTAAGTCACATTAACGAGAACAACTCTAGTCCGACCACGAAAAGTTGAGCTTTTGCTTCGCCCTGTTTCAGAATTGTCCATTTGGAGAGAAAAGTTGGAACGGAGTTTGCAAGTGCGTCATTGGTTCTATAGATTGAATTCGTCACCTTGGAATTTAAGAAAATAGTCAGAGAGGTAAAACATTTTAATTTTGTGCGGTCAAGGCAGTTGTCTCATTGGACATGTCACGTCCTACGTAAGTGGGTGGGTCTTGGTTTTTTACTTCTTTCAGCAGCCATTGGTCAGAGATAACAACGCCCCTGATAATTAATTTAAATTGAAAACTGGCTCGAGTAGGGTTTCAATAAAGAATGCAAGGCTTGTCAATTTTTCCTTTTCGCCAACTCAACGCAGTTATTGCCGCAACTTAAATCTTTCAGTTCTAAATAAGCACAAAAAGAAAATATACTAGGTGTAATTTTTTTGCATATCGCCAAAAATGTTGCTAAACTCCAAAATATGGCACGTGTCCTTTCTTCCTTCGTTACTTATTTTAAGGAATGAACCCGTTTCCTCAAATGATTGACAAGGGTCATTTGTTCGCGATCGGACAATTTATAATTGAAGTAAACGAAGGCCTTGAAAATATATAAAATATTTAAAAAGAGGACTCTTGATGATTTTGATTTGAAGTTTGACTGTTTTGTTGAATAGCACAAACAAAGTTCATATAACACATCACATTTTCTTGATTTCGAATCACGATTTCTGATGAAAAAAAATTTTTTTTGCAGAGAAATAAAAGTAAGCAAGCAACAGAATGTTTTTTTTTTGTCTGAAGTCTTTGAATCCAGAAAAAAATATATATGTGATAAGAAAGAATATTTTCCATCGATGTTGTTACGCGGAAAAAAAAGAGGCATAGCAGTATACAAAAGAACGGAAAACACATTGATGTGAAAGGAAATAAGGATAAATCTGCAGAATATTCGAATAAAATCCAAGAAAACTGATATTTTGTGATGCAGGAGCAAAAATTTCTTTTTTTCATTCGGTCTACAATGTCTAATTGCGTTTATTGAATTTTACGAGAGTTCATGTTGTGAGATTTCTTGCTTTTTCTTAGATGTTCCTGAAGCTTCAAGGAACGCAAGAAAAATACTGGCTTTTGAGCAGCAAAATATTAAAAATGAATTACTCAAGACTATTTGATAAAGTATGACTTTTGTATGAAAAAATAAATGTAGGTATGTATGTGGATTTATTATCTCTATACATCAAACAACAGTTTTTTCAAATAAATTTTAACCAGACAAAATGAAAATTAAAACCTTTTTATAATTGAATTCAAATAAATTCCTATTGGGTAGAGAAATCTTTAAGTTAGATTTGATTTAAACAATAATCAAGCTCTTAATTACTGCTTCTCAAGGATTAAACCTAAAAAGTGTTCCAAAAGTATACAAAAGTTCAAAAGACATCAAATCAAAGAGAAACTTTAAAGAAAGGAAAATATTTAAACATTTATTGGAAGTTTAATTGTTAGCATACAGGGAGAATAATAACAATTAAAATTTATAATCATTGAGAATTTATATTTTTTTTTGTGAAAAAGAAAAGCAACTAACGGAGTAAAAATGAGATATTGCACTATGCATAAAGTCCCAGACTCATGAAGCTGAAATAAAAAAGATAAGTACAGTTCTATTTAACAGAATAGCTCAGAACTTCATTTTACGCAGAAAAATCCACTTTTAGTATTTATTCAAAACTTTTAACATTGAGGGCATGCTTTCAACACTAAATTCAAGAGATAATATTGTTTTACTTTTTGACTAATGCTGCGTCACAAAGTCGAGGTTACTGTAAACGGATTCTTTGAAAAATTCCAAATGTGTTCACACCTATCGCATCACTTCCGGTTCGTTTTCGAGAATGTAGCAAGATCAACAAAAAGCGTACATGCATTTGTTAAAATGCTAGTTTTGGGAAATGAGCTTAATGCCACTTTGGAATGCAAAAAAAAAAAAAAAAATGTTATAAGCAAACCTTAATTGTTGAGAGAAAAAAGGGGAAACTGGTTTAATCATGCATTTGCTGAAAAAGCATCATAATGGGTGCTAAAAAGAGCTATTAGAATTTTATTTGGTTTCCCACAGACAAAGTGGTAACATGATAGAAGGGAAATTATAGCAAATGTACATTTTAGCATAAAATTGTCCATAATCATACGATAATCAGAATACAAAATGGCAGCCAAAAGCGTAATAAATTAGAGAGCGCGGCAACATCATAGCCTCAGATTATTCGGTAGCTGAAATAGCCCTTCCTCCCTTCCTAAATGATGAATTTTGGCTCAGAAAACTAAATTCTAAGCCCCTTTATTTCTGATTTTTAATCTAGAGCTCAGTTGAAATAGTTTGTCAGGCCATGTTTGAATAAGGTGAGCCTCAGATCGGGTTTTGATAAAAACACCTTCTTCAACTATTTTGAAGATTTTAAAAGCTTTATAAAAGTACCTCAGTTTAGGTAAACACACAGGTTTTAAAATGAGAACAAAATAAAAATGTGCATAAAATTTATTTTCCGTGTATTAGACAAGTAACATGAAAGTTAGAAGAAGAAACGAGCTAAACTTGATGCGTAAGCCATTTTTACAACAAAGGCAGTAGCCAGGTTTCTATGTTAAATCTGTCCTTTGCTGCTTTTTCAACTCGCACTTGAGGGATCATTTTGGTGTCGAATAAAAATAATTTAGCCAAATTTTCAGCTCTTTATCCTAAACAACCTTCAAGTTTTTCAAAAAAAACCTGTTTTTTCAATTAAAAATTTTTTTCATAGTAAAATTCGAAACTAATGAATGGTAATTTTTTTTCCTTATTCTTAGGAATAAAATACATGAAAAATGTTATAATCATAATTTTTAAACGAAAAGTCGATTTTTGGCAGCGGAAATAAAATTTAAAGATTTTTTTCCAATGCTTTTCTGAAAAGTGTCACTCACCAAATTTTGCAAGAAAATGTCTTTTATACTGATCTACATTCAGGAATTTGTTCGAATTTTTCAAAGTGGTGGAAAAACACGAAAAAAAAAAGTTTTTTGTTTTTTTTTTGTTTTATAATTTTGCGTTTAAATAAATTTAAAATTTTTTATTGCCAAAAAATTCACTTGAATTAAGTCAGTAAAAAATCGTCTGCTGAGTAAAAAAAAATCATAAAAAAAATTAAAAAAAAATGAAGAAAATTATAAAAAAAACTAAGACAGATCCTTCATGAAGTTATTAGGAGTGTACAAAAATGATTTAAAAGTTTTAAAATAAATATTAGGGTAGACCGGGGCACGTTCACGCATGAGGCGGGCACGTTTACGCATGGGGCACGTTGACGCAATGCCCTTTTTCCAAAACGAGTTATAACTGGATATAGTGCCTAGAAAGAGCACTCTTTCTATGCACTATAAACTGGACAACCAACAGTCATACCAGATTGATGCTGCTCCCTAGTAAATATTCTCGCAAGTTTTTGAACATCAGTCGAGCTTCCGTTTAGCATTTAGCATGCGGATAGAAAAATCTGTTTTCTACCAAGTTGAGTAAATTTTGCGTTGAACGTTTTGAAGTTTATTGTGAATAAATAATACTTAGTTAAGAACAAATAAATATATAAAAATTAGTAGAATTTTATCCTCTTTTGAGAGTTGTATTTGAATGGACAGAAAAGTTATTAAATTTTGTTGCACGTTAAAAATAAATGCAAACTTGCCGACGGGGCACGTTTATGCATTTTCATTGGGGCACATTTACGCAGGTTCTTACTGTGTCTTACTACTTTCTCTTACTTCTAAAATTGCCCGGACACTTTTTTCCCTCTGTACTGTCCCATACCTTTATAGCATTTCCAGGTTATTTAATTTTGAAAATCACCATTCACTTTTAATTAAGTATAACAAATTTCGTATCTTATAGCTTACAATCATATAGTGCTGTCTTCATGCCTGTTCAGCTTTAACTTTATACACTATTCAGCCTGTAATACATTTTCTTTATTTTAAAGATGGTAAGATATTACGTTCAAAACGCTAACAGAACCACGTTAGATGTCAACATAATGAAAAGGATTATCGGTAATCCAAGTATTTCTCTCAGTAGGCCTTCCACAACGTCAAATATGGACTACCCCAACTGGGACCATTTGAAAAAGTAGGACCAAAACTTAGGAACCAGGAAAGGGAAAAAAAGAGTAGAGTCAACCCTCGTTTATCGCGGTTAATTCGTTCCAGGCTTTACAGCGATAACTGAATTTCCGCGAAATAGGATTCTGTATTTATAAACCGAATATTTTCCTAACTAGAGCTTATCAACTTACTTAGGACAATTTAAAATGGTTTTTAGCATAGTTAGAGCCCCTTAGACATGAAACAGCATCCTAAGCCACCATTACATTTGCATTACTTAATATATTACACAAAATATGAGAAAATGATATATATTAGACGTAATAGATATCACATAGTAATTTATTGGGAAATAAAACTACATACACACATGCAGTTCTTACACACTACTACTAATCTAATGAAAATAGCTTAATTTGTTCGATGAAGAATTAATTGCCAGTTAGTGATCGTATGAGTCCCCGTTCTTCTTCTACATTTATCCTCATTAAAGGCATTGCGCATACAACTTAAAAAGCTAGTACACTGTTGAACACCATTTACAGATGTATTTATCCCCTAGTGATTTATACTTATAGTTATAATGTTTAACGGTTAAAATGAAATAGTGATTCCCACACTTTCTTCGGCGGTTTTATACCTCCACTTCCTCAACTAGTACAACTACAGCCCCTCAGAAGAGCTAAACTTACTTGGAAGACATACTTTGTTATTCTTTTGTAGGAAAAAGTTTACAAGAGTGCATAAAAAAGGCTAATTACTATATTTGGAGGAAAAAAAAAACCCGGAAAAACCGCGATGTAGTGAAGCCACGAAAGTCGAAGCGCGAAGTAGCGAGGAACGACTGTATACTCACAATCCTAACTGATACTCTGATTAAAGACAAGACCAGTTTGAAGCTACAAAGAAAAAAATATAATGCGCAGAACAAAACAAAAAGGAGAAATTACTTTAAAACTTAAAAGTTTCTACTGAAGCAAAAATAGAAAGAGCATCAAAGAATTAAGTATGAAACCAAAACCTGCAACAAGGAAAAAGCTAGTACATTCAATAAAAAGGAAATTAGTGAACGATTCTGTTGACGAAGTAGAAAATGGTGCTTGCATACATCTGTTGTTTCAAATCACAAAACCAATCGAAAAAAGGACGAAACAAGGTTCAATGTCTTAGATGTCGAAACGCAGTCCCATGATAAGTACACGAAAAGAAATACTTTATTTTGGTTACTAGGATCTAACAGGGGTAAAGAAGATGACTAAGTAGTTTCTGCTTTTAATTAGCAGTAAGCCCTATGATTTTAGCTTAGCCTGTAAAATGTTCTTTAATTAAATATTTGTGATTTTCTTATTTTTAAGGTGTTGTAAGAGATATAAAACATTTAAATTTGGATGAATATCTACTTTATTTACTCCTTGGTATCATTTTCAATATGCGTAAATGTACCCAACTCGATGTGTAAACTTTACGCAACTGACTTGGACTCAAAAAACATTTTTTTACGGTTAAAAACACAAACTGAGCTACAGCTGAATCTACAAATTTTGACTTCATTAACTGCTTCATAAAACCACAATGTCTGAAATATCCTAGGTAAAAACATAAAAATTAGAAAATTCATTGAAAAAAATCCGCGTAAACGTTCTCCGGCCTACCCTATTCAATGCTAAAATGTATATAAAGACAATCATATAATTGTCCAATGTCCATGCTGTAGGGAATAATTTTTCAGTCTTGATCCAATAAAGACAAAAATTTCGAACTTATTATGATTTAGACACCGTTTAATATATATTTTTTAAATAACTAACATTAGATATAATAATTTTCAACAATTGATGATGATTTTTAAGTCAGGTTAGTTTTTGTCACTGTCTTCATTCACAACGACATAGACTTCTTCATTAATGAGCAGACGACGTAATATTTCCGCAGGCGTTACTATTTTTGCCAAATATCGAGTATGAGACAAAAAATATATGATTGCAGCAATGTGTGAGCAACATCCGACAGTGCGCCTACTATTAGCACAGTCACAACAATATCGAGTAATCCCAGTGATGTCATTCTTAATTTGACTGATAATCAAGAAAGCAACAATATGTTTTTGACTTAATATGTCGCGTTCTCACTTCAAGTTTTATAATATTAGGTGTGATTTTGACATAAGGGAGTTTAATCGTTCCATCTTCATTCGTCATCTCAGCTAAATATGATAAAGTTTGAGACATTTGATTTTTACATATATATTCTCTCTCATGCTCGATATTTGACAAAAATAGTAAAGGTTGCCGAAATATTGAGTCGTCTGCTTATTGATGAAAAGTCAATGTCGCTGTGAATGAAGACAGTGACGAAGACTAACCTGACTTAAAAAAATCATCATAAATTGTAGAAAACTATTATATTAACTGTCAGTTATTTAAAAAAAAATATGTTAAACGTTGTTTAAATTATAATAGAGTTACTTTAATATTCGAAATTTTTGTCCTTATTAGATCAAGACTGAAAAATTATTCCCAATAGCATGGACAAATTATATAATCGTTTTTATGTACAATTTAGCTTTGAATAATGCTTATTTAAAAACTTTTAATCATTATTTTTACATTCCTAATAACTTCATTAATGATATGTATCAGTTTTTTTTATCGTTTTCTTTATGTTTTCTCTCTGGTAGGATAGTATTTTTGAAATATATATATTTTTAAGTTTCGATTTTATTTAGCAGACGATTTTTTACTGATTTAATTCAAATGTTTTTTTTTGCAATAAAAAATATTTAAATTTGTTTAAACGTAAAATTATGAAATTTTTTTATTATTATTTTTTATTATTATTATTTTTTCGTTTTGTTCCACCACTTCAAAAAATACGAAAACAATCCTGAGAGTAGAGGAGTATAAAAGACATTTTCTCTGACAAAATTTGGTAAGTGACACCTTTCAGAAAAGCATTGAAAAAAAAAAAAAAAATAAATATTACTTCCGTCATCAAAAATTGGCTTTTCGTTTAAAAATGGGGTCGTTTCCAAAATTTTAAAAGTATTTTTTTCTGAAAGAGTATGCTTAAAAACATATTATCTGACAATTTTTTGGATAATTTCTTTAAGTTTAATATTAAAAAAAAATACTTAAATCGGTGTTCTTTCATCGTTTAACGCTTCTGCCGATGACATCACAAATGATGAAATGCCATTCAGTGTTTCCATTCACGGTCCAAAATATTTAATTCGCATCTTTACTCACGTGTATTGGCAACGATATGGTTGGTAGCAAGCGTGGAGCGCAATTTTAATTCGCTGTTTGATTATCATAACGTGGAAACGTAGTAGAAGATGCGCCAAATTACATCATTTGTGACGTCATAAAGATCACACCTTGTTTGAAAAATCGGACATTTAAAAAAATTAATTAAAAAAAAACTGTTGGGAAAATGAAAGTATTTTCTGGGTCCATGTAATTTCTCTTGCTCATTCTATCCATTTCAATGACTAAAAGTAATACTTTTGACTGAAGGAAACCACCCCATTATTAATATAATAATTTTTCATATATTTTATTCCTTAGAACAAGAGAAAAATTTACCATTCATTAATTTTGAATTATACTATGAAAAAAAAAATTAAAATCGAAAAAGAAGTTTTTTTTGGTTGAAAAACTTGAATATGGTTTGAGAAAAAGAGCTGAAAATTTGGCTAAATTATTTTTCTTCGACACCAAAATGATCCCGCAAGTGCGAGTCGAAAAAGCCGCAAGGGCAGATTTAACATAGAAACCCGGCTACGGTCTTTCATGAAAATCGGACAAATGATCTTTCTTCTACCTGAGGCACAAACGTAAAATACCGACATACAGACATACTTTCTGTTTAATTCTGAGTAAAAACGGCATTAATTTCAATTTCCACTCTAAGTATATTGCCGTGTGCAGGTAAAGGGCAGTAACTGCAAATATTTCATTTCTCATTTTTTTGTATTTTTGTCTTCTATTGTACGTTATCTTTATTGCGCAAGCTCGCTTATTTGGTTTCCGCTGAAAAAAAGGCGCGAAAACGATGTCTAATTTCAACATTTCCCTATTGTTAGTACTGAATCCAAAACACGTTTTTTCAAATATCTCGAAAACTCATTTCTGTAGATATTGCCGTTTACCTGCACACGCGGCAGTATAAAAGGATAGGTGTTGTCGAAAAAAAAAAAAAAAAAAAACTTTTCAGAAATTCTGACATGGATTGTATTTTAGTAAACATCATTACTTAATTCTGCTCTTAAATGCACGGAGAAAAGATTTTGTTTTTCATGTTTTAGTGTGCAGGTTTAAAAAATTGTTTTCTTAAGGAATTTATATTTTTTTTTCAACGTGATGTTGCATAAGAATTCTTAGCGATTCATTAAAAGGGAAACCTTCCTCATTATAGAATAAAATTGAAAAAGAAGCCTTACACAAAAGAAACTATATCTTTATACCATAATTTTATTTCTTCCGTTTTTTTTCCATTCAGCTTTTGGTTTCTTTTAATGAGAATAATCAGTATATAATGATTTTTAAGACCAGTTTTTTTTCAGGAAAAACATGCTACTCGACAACATAATTATAAAATGACAAAAGGTGGAATTTCACTGGAAAATATTTAAGTTTCAGTTTAATTCTTATTTGTCCCCAGAATAGAGCTGTTCAACTCTGAGGGTTTATGTTCCAAAACTTGTCAAAAGTATCAGAGAATAAATTACGGATAGCTCATTGTCTAACTCCAATTGGTGCTAAATCAAGTAACGAGAATTTAAAAAAAGTATTATAAACTAGAGCTTTTTTTTTTTCAAACTTGATACAGAGAAGCATGCACTGTACACTAGTATATTCGAGATTTGGAACTTCACAGAGGGAAAATATGTGATTGAGATTAAGATTTCAATGGCTTAAAAAAATAGATTACGTTTAAACTAGATTGACGACGATATATACGTTAATGACTTCATTGATTAGATTACAGATACGATTATGATGACCACTGCTAAAAATAAACTTAAAACTTTTTAAAATAAAAGAATTTATCATTTGATTTTCTAGTTTCGTTCAGCTTTTTAATAAATATGTGTCAAAAATATTTTATTACGCTGCTTATGGACGTGGTAACGAGAAATCGTTTTGTGTATTATTATTACTTTTACATTGAAAGGTAGTAATGAATATAGATTAAAAAGAAAAAAGTTTTAAGCTTATTACGTATGTTTTGACCGTTTATATTGAACTTCAAGGTAGCTTGAAAGACTTCGTCTCAATTTTCGGTGCTGGAGACTTTAAAGGAAGTTTTTGTACAGAGTTTTACTTTGAGGTACCATCGCCAACGACCGAACGTCTTGCACACTTACGCCAAATAAGCGGAGCACGAAGCACTTCTATGAATGGGTAGTACTTCTATCTTTTAAAAGTTTTTTTTTTCGGAAAGAGCATGCTTAAAAACATAGAATTTGACCATTTTTTAATTAACTTGACAAAGTTTAATATTTTTAAATTTTTATTTTGATACTCAATTTTAGTTTTTACGCTTCTACACATGACATCCCAAGTGATGAAATGCCATTCACTGATGCCATTAGCGCAGAGTGCAACGTTTATTTCTTATCTTTCCTCACATGTACTGGCAACGATATGGTTGATAGAAAGCGTAGACCGCAGTATTTAATTCGCCTCTGAATTATCATAAGCTGGAAACGCAGTAGACAGCCAGCGTAAGTATTCAGCACGCCAAAAATCGTCACTTGTGATGTCATGAAGGCCACGCCTTGTTTGAAAAATCAGATATTAAAAAAAAAAATTAAAAATTAAACGTTTTGAAAATAAAAGATTTTTATCTCTTCGTGTTATTTTTCTTGCTCATTCTATCAACTTCAGTGACTAAACTTAGTACTTTTGACTGATGAAAACAACCCCATTGCTGAGGGTCTTCAGCTTCAAGTGATATTTGAATAAGAAACATGATCGTAAGAAGTGTTATATCAGTTAAGGACATTCATGCCATTTCCGTGTTTTAAATATAACAGTTTGATCTGGTGGTCTTCGACTAACGAAAATACCTCTGAAAGACAATAAGTTGAAAAGTAAAGACGATAAGATTCTATCTGTCGCTTTAGTGTGACGAGGAAAATATCAGTCAACTAAATCCTCTGCTGACTCCATAGTTAGCAATTCTTCCATGGCACTTCATTCATAATTGTTGGTGAGCAGCGCCTCATTATCGCACAGGTCGACTAGGCCTGCCCCTTCCCTCCCATCTTCCTAAGGTGCCCTAAATTTCTTGAAGAATTATACATAGCATCACAAATATACGGAAAATATGTGATTTTTTAAAATAATGGCCTGCCAGTCGGAAATAAGCTTCCTTAAAAGATAAATTTTATTCATTTTACCTGTAGCAAAATGACGATGTCACAATTATGAGGGGCCTCAAAGGGGGGATTCATAATGCGCATTGTAAATGACTTACATATTTCTGTGGTAAGCACAAAATGACTCCAAAAATGCATTCCTACTGGCCATAAACCTGTAAATCAACCACTGCATTCCGCTATAGAGTCTTAAGGGGGCCTCCAAATTATTGAGGGCCTAGGGCCTACTTTTGACTTAGTCGGGCCCTGTTGGTGAAGTCATTTCGTTTGACGTCTTGTTAAACATCACGATTTAGTCTACTGTTTCTAAATTTCTTCAGGAAGGCCGAGTTTTCAAACAATAATTTTACTTTACGATGGATTTTTTCTCGAATTGGCACGTTTATGATAAACTCCATTACAATGCTCAGACTGTGAGAACAGTCTTAAGGACATGTTTCTGGAAAAATACCCGGATAACTGAGATATAAACAGTAGTTCAATTCCATTACGAAGGTACTTGGAAGCTCATTGAGTCATAGATTGCTTGATTTAACACAGGTTCATCAATACAGGTACTACTACTACAGATACACTATTCTATGGTCATTTCAGATAGAGAATTATTCCTTTTTTTTTTGAAAAAGTGGTCTCTGAATCAAATATTTGGAGGTGCAAAACTTAAGAAAGCAATTTCTTAGTTTGAATTCGATTGCAGATATACATACTGACCACCGAAGATATGGAAAAGCTAACATCCGGTTTGCAGGCGGAAATGGATGCACCTATTAGTTTTCAGGGATGCCAGTTTTTGAAAATGTGTGTTTGCTTCTAAATTAAGCAGAATTACATTGAAATGTGGAAAACACGTGAATCCTATTTTTACTTTTCCTCCTTATTCAGGCAGACTCGTCTTAACTGGACGTTTGCCGAAGCCATAGCAACTGTGGGCAGGCAGTACCCCTTTTGTACTTAGCACGGCAGCATTGCTGCTAGTTACGCGCCACACCGGAGACTATATTCTGGCTTAGATAAGTGGATTTCCGAAAATGATTTCATTTGTTAAAATAAGGGGAAGAAAGTTGGTTTGCGATGCGACAAAGATTATCGGCGTTGTACCAATCTAAGAATTGCTCTTTTTCAGCCTGAAACATAAATGATCTCGCCTAAGGTGATCTCGCCCAAATGATCTCGCCCAGCATCAAACGGCCAGAGCTACACTATGGTTTTCAAATTACCTCGCATGTTATTTACAGACATCTTAATACAGGGTGTTCCAAAAAGAATGACCCTATTTCAAAAAATCATAGCTATGCAGATTTTAATCCGTTTCATTAAATAAAGGTATCGTTAAAATGGGGAAAATCTGGAGTTTTACGGAGTTGCCGACAGAAAGCGCTAACTCTCTTTCATCGCCCACTATTTCAGTGTTTGTGAAATAGTCAACTGCACGATAAAAATCGCATTGTGTTCTACGCTCCGTGAAGTGCCAGTCCGTAACAACTGTTCAGAGTAATTTTCGTCGAGAATACCCTGGTGTTGAACCGCCTGCATCGAAGAGCATTGGAAGGTGGTATAAACAATATAAAGAAACGGTTTGGTTGTGAAAGCAGTGGAAACAGTTGATGCAGAAACCCTTGCAAAAGTTGATGCAGAAACCCTTGCAAAAGTTTGGGACGAATTTGACTACCGTGTAGACATATGCCGAGCATCCAAAGGTGGACATATTGAGCACCTTTAATTTTGCATGTAAAAAAACTTTATTATTATCCATGTAATATAAAAATTAATCTGAAGTGTCTATTTTCAATAATTTTCATAATATACGCATTTCAAATTAGGTCATTCTTTTTGAAACACCCTGTGCTTTTATCGATTTATATAACTATGCCTGTTTTACTTTATACGTAGCTCTCGCCTGTTTACATATGTATTTCTTCGCCAGAATCAACTTCAATGCGAAAAGGTTTGATTATAAATTAATTTCAAGCAGCGTATAAACTTAACCATATCGAGAGTTGAGATTTATTTGCCGACAGTGTCAATCTCCAAGGAAAATAAAAACCTTCAAATGTAAACGATAATTGCTTACTCAAGTTTTACTTTAAAATCCCAACCGTCTCTTGAATACAGAGGCATTAAGATCATTAATAAAAGAAATTGTTTTAGTTTCAAACTAATCTTACTCACGCATCGCGGGTTTAAAGTCGCATAAAAGTCATTAAAATTTAATTATATCTTATCATAAGTATCTTAATACATAAAAAAATGCGAATGGTAAAATGTGTTTAAAGTTATTAAATGGAAATGAAAAATGGATGTTAACGACTTAACATCAAGACCAGCTATTTTGAAAAGTCTTTTATAAAGCTGAAACTCAACAATTTTACTTAGTTTTTAAGAGGTTCTATTTTATTAAAATTTAAACATTTTGACTTCTGCGAAACATTTTGAAGTGTCGTACGGTTGAAGGAGACTTAATAAATTTCAAAAATTTTATGCTGTACTTAATGAAATAAAATATGTTTCGCTTTTAGACATATATTTTCTTTCTTTGAGATTATTAAATACAGAATGTTTTGCAATTAGTATGAATGTCTTTAAGTTGGTAACTTTTCTTTTTTTAAGTTATGATGCGTGAAATTTTGGAATGAAAATTTTGAGATCTAAAAATAGAATCTGCGTCCTAATAACAGCTAATAGCAAGATCCGATTCTACTCAGCACTGGCATGGCTTACGTTATGCCAGGCATTCTACTAAGTAAATGTAGAACAGAAAAGTCAGCTATTGGTAATACGGAATGTCATTGCAGTTTTAGGTGGGAGAATGGGGGTCGTTTCCGAAATTTTAAAAGTATTTTCTTCTGATAGGGCATGCTTAAAAACATAGGATTGATCATTTTTTAAATAATTTTACAAAGATTAATATTTTTTACGAATTATTTTAATCGATGGGCAGATTCAATTTCATTTTTTACGCTTCTACACATGACATCACAAGTGATGAAATGCCATTTACTGACGCGCAATGTTTAATTATCATCTTTACTCACATGTACTGGTAACGATATAGTTGCTAGCAAGCGCAGAGCGCAATATTTAATTCGCTTCTAAATTATTATAATCTGGAACGTGGTAGAGTGTTTGAGAGTAAGCATTTAGTGTGCCAGTGAAGCAGCGCGCCAAGGTTAATCACTTGTGACGTCATAAAGACCAAGATTTGTTGGAAAAATCGGACTTTTAAAAAATTGATTGAAATTAAACGTTTTGAAAATAAAAGATTTTCCTTGTTTCATGTTATTTTTTGTTACTCATTTTATCAACTTCAGTGACTAAAAGTAATATTTTTGACTGATGGAAACAACCCCATTATATGCATAAATGTAGTACAAGACTTTGTAGTACGTCTGATAATCGATTGATAGTGGGTCGTTCAATCGGCATAAATTTTGATGTCCTGATCCACAGGAATACAGAACTGCAACTTCTAGCATAGCTAGCGCCAATGCTCCTAAGTAAATTGAAAATACTTAACAAATCAAAAAGGGGCTGTTTAATAAATGATGTCACTATTTTTTAGCAAATTTGACCCAACTTCTCCCCCTTTCATGTTCCTGATCCACGGGAATACATAACAGCAACTTCTAGTGTAACTGGTGCTAATGCTTTTAAGTAAATTGAAAATGCTTAACACATGCAGAAGGGGCTGTTCATAAATGATGTTACACTTTTTCTCAATAAATTTGACTCAATTTTTCCCTCTTTGATGTTCTTGATCCACAGGTACACATAACGACATCTTCCAGTGTAACTAGTGCTAATGCTCCTAAGTAAATTGAAAATACTTAACAAATCAAAAAGGGGCTGTTTAATAAATGATGTCACTATTTTTTAGCAAATTTGACCCAACTTCTCCCCCTTTCATGTTCCTGATCCACGGGAATACATAACAGCAACTTCTAGTGTAACTGGTGCTAATGCTTTTAAGTAAATTGAAAATGCTTAACACATGCAGAAGGGGCTGTTCATAAATGATGTTACACTTTTTCTCAATAAATTTGACCCAATTTTTCCCTCTTTGATGTTCTTGATCCACAGGTACACATAACGACATCTTCTAGTGTAACTATTGCTAATGCTCTTAAGTAAACTGAAAATGCTTAAAATATCAAAAAGGTGCTGTTCATAAATGATGTCATACTTTTGTTTTTCTACAAACTTGAGCCAACTCCTCTTCCTTTGATGCTTCTGATTGACAGGAATACAGAGTTGAAATTCTAGCTTAACTAGCGCTAATGCTTTTAAGTACATTGAAGATGCTGAACATATTAAAAAAGGGCTGTTCATAAAGGATACTGCAAATTTTTTCCAACAATTTTTTATCTAACTCCGCAACTCCTCTCTCTCTAATGTTTCAGATGTACAGGAATGCATAACTACAGCTTCAAGTGTAACTAGCAATGGATTTTAAGCAAAATGTATACTTAATATATCAAAGAGGGCGTTTCATATATATATATACATAAAGGATGTCACACTTGTTTTAACAAATTTGACCTAAATAATTCTCCCCTTATGATGTTTTTGATCTGCAGGAATTCATAACTGCAAGTTCTTGCGAAACTAGCGATAAAGTTCTTAAGTAAATTGAAAATGCGTAACATATGAGAAAGGGAATGTTTATGTGTGTGTATGTGAATGATAGCACATTTTTGTCAACAAATTTGACTAATCTCCACCCCCCCCCCCCCCCTCTTTTTGTTTCAGCGTGTTACATTTCACCTGAGCCCTACACATGTCACGCTGATTTTCATAAACATTTTGTTATAAGAAATTTGTGATGTCATACTTTTTCTTAACCCCTCCCGCCCCTTTCTCACAAACTGTCACCATTTCATGAACCCTCTCAAAGTATGACATCATTTTTATGGACAACCCCAAAGGCTATTAGTTACTACTTTGCAAAGTAATAAAACAAAGTTGCTTTCAGTATGCATCTCAGAATGTTAGGTAGTTGCAAAACAAAATTCCTATAGTGGCTAAAATGTGCAAAAGATCTGATTTTAAGTAAAATCTTAAGTCAAGGAGAAAAAAAGAAAACAGGAGGGAGACGATACATTTATGTAAAAGCAATTATTTTAGCGCACTATCAATACAAATCTTTTACATAAGCAAAAAGAAAAAAAAAGATACGCAACGAAGAGTTAAAATCTATTAAGACAATAATTACTGATAGTATTAATCTTTCCTGATTTCTTACAGCCAATTGTTTCCTCTCAATTAAGTAACTGTTCTAATTATCAGAGAAGATCACAAGCATTCGAGCTTTTATTAATGCCACATTAATCTTCATTTAAAGTAAAGTTGGTGATTTGGAATAAGAAGATACAATTTCTCTATGCTTCGATTTTGCGAGTCTTATTATTGTTTTTTTTTTCTACTTATTGTTTGAGAGCCTTATACTTGCTTGAGCCAGAGACATTTTTCACACTGTACCACTGTTGTTGCAAGTATTCAAGTGTATTTCCAAAGAATTTTCTGTTAGTCAATGTCTGAAAAACTAATCCAGTAAAAGCGTCATATTTCGTCCCTCTTAACGTGTTTGGCCTCTGAATACTGTATGCTACAATAAGTTATTCATAAAATATTACATAACACCTTCAACAAAGCCTAAACATGATATTTATATTTAATTACATGAAAAACAATTTGTTTTCCCCTAAAAAAGGGCTTTTTAAAAACGCACATTTACTAGAGTTAAGAACAGTTATCCTATTATCGTGCTCCCTCCAACACACCTTGTTAAAAAGGCAATAGTGGTTTAAAAACCAAGTGATAATAATAAATACGGATTAAGATAAGAATTGTAGTAAGGAAAAATGTCAGAGATTGTGCTCCTTTGCTATTTAACGAACAATTGTAGGATTGATTTTTCAACCCTCCAAACAAATGTCACAAGAGAATTTGTTTTGTTCTTCTCCCCGTAGCACATTTCGTATTGCCAAAATACCCAGCGAAGGCAACGCACCCATATTTCTCTACGTTTGTCTTCATAAAAATGTTTCTGGCACACATGATGCTTTGCATCATAGTCTTTTACTTGAATCTCTATGAAGGACGAAAATAGTGACATCATATTTGCCAATATGGCAGCTTCGTGCTCAACGTGAAATGTGTCGAATACATTAAAAAAACATTCTAATGAATTAAAATAAAAGCATTACAAATAGTATTACCTCATTTCAGGTTTTCAAAAACCAGGACAAGTGCTCACAAACGTTGACTCAGCGGAATAGACTCATGAAACTTCCACAAATACCTAGTGTTCTTGACTGCAACCAACAAAATATATCACCGATGAGGACATCTAGTGTCAATCCACAGAAACTCATGGGAACAAAATTGGCCACGGGGACGAAGTGCGGCGACTATACCTTACGTGTGCATATAGGGTGATTATAAATAAAGTTGCGATTTAAACACTCTAACTTTAAGCATACTCTGATGAGGATATTATATAGAGGGTGTTATAAAATAACGTGAGCTGTTCAGAGCCGTCTTGCGAGTGAAGTATTGGACGAAGCATTGCCAAATTTCATGGCCATAAACAGTAGACCATGGGATTTCGATTTCCGAAATAAAAGAAAATAGTACCAAAACTCGCCACCAGGGGAAATTTTGGCGTTGAAAATTTGTATTACTGTGACTACTGAAGGATAAAAGGTTAACTGATAAAATATGCATCAATTTTATTCACAAACTATGATTTTTATCAACGAAGGAGGTTCAATATGACCAACATCGAGATTTTCCAGGTACTGCATACAATGCAAAAAATTTTCTACCCCTCTGGGGGTAGGGGGGATTAATTTCGCCTACCTGTAACATTTTTCTAGTTTTGAAAGTCGAGATATCGGGAACATGTAGCAGATACAGAACACCGTTACAAAATCCTCATGGTTAAAAATCAGATGGTGAAAGATTGAGAGACCACGGTCTCCATACCGTAGGAAATGCTTGACTAATAAAACTGCCATCAAAGAAATGTTGTCGCCATACACTCAGTACCTAAAGCCCAACATGGGGTGGTGCACCATCTTACATGAATATTATTCAGAAAGAAAACTTTGCTGCCGCGCCGAAATTTCTTCCTGACGACTTTTTGGTAAAATTTTTCTCTTGTTACAAATTGAAATTTCTTGTTCGTTTTATTGAACCTCATTTGTAAGCAACAATTATTTGCAGCAAAAAACTTCATGTGTGCTGTATTTTTTGGCATTTAATTGTTCAGTATTCGCAAGTAATGCATTTTTGCAGCTCCAAAATTCCCCCTGGTGGTGACTTTTGGTACTATTTTTTATTGTAGAAATCCCATGGTCTGCTATGTACGCCCATGAAATGGGGGTCGTTTCCAAAATTTTAAAAGTATTTTTTTCTGAAAGAGCATGCTTAAAAACATAGGATCTGACCATTTTTAAATAATTTATTCAAGTTTAATATTTTAAAAAAATTACTTAAATCGTTCCACTTTCATTGTTTACATTTCTGTCGTGTGACATCACAAATGATGAAATGCCATTCAATGTTGCCATTCACAGAACAAAATATTTAATTCGCATCTTGACTCACGTGTATTGGCAACGATATGGTTGATAGCAAGCGTAGAGCGCAATTTTAATTCGCTGCTTGATTATCATAACGTAGAAACGTAGTAGAAAGATGCGCCAAATTGCATCATTTGTGACGTCATAAAGACCACGCCTTGTTCAAAAAATCAGACATTTAAAAAAATTAATTTAAAAAAAAGAAAACTGTTGAGAAAATGAAAGTATTTTCTGGGTCCATGTAATTTTTTTTGCTCATTCTATCCATTTCAATGACTAAAAGTAGTACTTTTGACTGAAGGAAACCACCCCATTTGGCAATGTTTCGTATAACCACCCTGTATATACTAGCCAACCCAACAAACGTTGTCCTGCCATAAAAATATTTTCTACTGAATATTTTTGTGGTTAATAAAAAAAAAAATGTCGAATGTATTGCATGGTTGTGGGGATGAGGTCTTTGACAGAAAGACGAATGGAGCGCTGCAGACGATGACCATCGAATAAAAAGCATTCATTTTCTCAATACAGTAATACTAACACAGACAAAATTTTTTTTATCGTTTTAAATTTGGCACGCACTGCTTTTTACACAAATGGGCGATTCTCGAAAAAATGTCCCTTGCGTAACGCTAAGTTTTTCATTTTATTCAAGTAACTATTAATTAAATATGGAATTAACTGTTATGCTTTGATAGTACATTAAAGCATGTATTATTCCCCAACAGCATTATTTTTTGAAGGCTTCGGTTAGCTGGAAAAAATAAAAAACTTAGCGTTACGTATGGGATATTTTTTCGAGAATTACCCAAATGCAGAACAAAATGTTAAGTGACGCGACGCTCCAAACCCTCAATGATTAAAACAATTTTGTTGTCATCTTCTGTTGGTCTACAACAAAATGTTTGTAATTAATTTAGGCAAGGCTATTACAATGATTTTCAATAATGGTTTTTACAATGAATATCAACAATGGTTTTTACAATGATTTTCAAAATAAAGTTCTGGATAGGGACACCCTGATTAACTAGCGGTATGAAATATACTTTACGACTATTGTCATACCTACAAAGTACACATAAAAAATTTCATAAAAATCGGTCGAGCCGTTTCGGAGGAGTTCAAACACTAACACCATGACAGGATATATATATATATATATATATATATATATATATATATATATATATATATATATATAAAATAGCCTTATCAGAACCTTTCTCCATACTTTGCCTAAAAACGTCCGGCATTATATGCAACGCCTATGTGCTCGTCGGCGTTTTACACTTGGCAAGTAATATTATATAACAGCGTTATGATGACCTCATTCATATTTTGCCTGAACAACATTTGAAATTATTATATATAGTGCCTAGGAAATGTATGTATTAATTTTCATGTTCCACACTTTACCGAAGAACATTCCTTATGATATACAATGCTTGTGAAGTATGCATCCTATAGAACACCGGAGCTTCAAAATTTTCCGGTAATACATGCGTTGCTTTATTTTACAACTTTAACTATTTCACGAAATTAAATTAACTTCGTCATTACAAGAAAGCTTCGGATGGCAAAATCCTTATAAGCTACTTATATAGTCGAATCATTAGCATTTTGACAACATCAAAGAAAAACGTCAAATACGCCAATAGTAATATTAGAAGTTCAACAACAAATAAATGTAATAAGCTCAATTTTTAAATTGTAAAGAAAAAATATGAAAAAAAAAGACAAAAACTAGCGCATAAATTTTATCTGTAATTGAAGAAAATATCGATTTTGATTTTAAATAGACAATTCACTGATTCATTCTTCCGTGAGTAAATATTTGTATAGCTCTGATTAGTCTCATATAAAGGAGGATAAAAAAAAAGTCTTGTAGAAAAGCATGGCTTTACATTTTCGCCATCAAAATTTTATACAAAAATCCTTTGCTTCTATTGTTTCTCAAGCAAGCACTCTTAAATTCTGTATGTGCAAGTATCTTTTTCCTCGGCACTCTAAGTTGTCAAACTTCCGCCAAGATAAATATAGAGAGGAATTTGTCTTCTGCTTTTTTCCCAGGAGGGTTTCCCGTTTTTATGTTCAAGAAATATGATAAGAATTGCGATAAACGGGATGTGTATTGTTTGAAATATGCAGTTTCCCCGTAAAATAATATTTAGAACAATAGAACATGACCATTATCTTAAAAAATGGTCTTGTTGAAGAGCTTAATGTTTTGACAATCACGTTCATCCGCACGTGCTACGTAAAAAAGTTTTAGCCACTTCAGTTTTAAAAGCAAAATATTAAAAAAAAAAAAATACTGTACAAAAGTAGCCTTGGAAATTCAAATGAAGTTTACCTTGACTTGACAAGTACCTACTTATGTTTGGGATTTTATGAAGAGGGAACAAATTTGTGATGGCAAGTGTAGAAACCAGGGTGTAAAACAGGAAATGGGGGGGGGGGGAGAGAAGAAGCGTCCAGCATCTAACCACTGTCATTCATTTGAATTTTAATGTCTTGAATCCAATTTATGCTTTACGCAATCACGAATTGCGATACTACTCGTTGGGTTTCTTGTTTCTACAAATGGAATGGAATGGACTGGGAAGAAACTCGCAGTCGTTATACAGTGCGTCGCAAAAGCACAATGTAAATATTAGAATAAAAAGAAAATTATTGAACACAATTGTAATGGAACTTTTATTCGTTTTTGGGGGGCGAAATTTGTTAATTTGGGGCAATTTTTACGCTTAAATAAGCTTTATGGGATGGCTGTGTCCCCAAGATTTTTGAAATCTCGCCAGGGCAACGTAACTAATTTTGCAGACATATTAATTACATATATAAATGAAAAAACTGAATCAGGATGCTTAGAAACTGGTAACTTGGAAAATATTGAGGCCTTAATAAGCAGATAAGAGCTAAAGCTCCTAAATAATGGCTAAACATTCTGAATCGCTCATTTCATTTAGAGTGGCATCGTTTGAATCAATTTATCTGGATTTTTCTTCTCAATTACTACTCAATTTCGTGTACAATAAGAGACAACGCAAGCGCTACTTTTTTTGCTAAAGCAATATTTACCTGAAAATAAAAGCAATTAAAAAACTCGTCAAATAACCTTGTATGACAGAATATTTCTTGCTTTGGTTTAAAAGCACACTGATCGTTGTGAATTTGGAATAAATAAATAAAGGCCTTTTTTTCATCCGGACAGTCGCGTGTTAAAAATATAGGTAGTTTTGTCAGACAGAAGATTTTTTCCCATGGTTTAAAAGCAAACTGGTCGTTATCAATTTGCAAGAAATAAATAAAGTATTCTTTTGCATCCAGACAGTGACGCATTAAAACTATGGATAGTCTTGTCCAGCGGAACATTTTTTGCTTTGGTTTAAAAACACAGATCATTGCCAATTTGGAAGAAATAATTTAAGGCCTGTTTTGCATTCGAACAGTCATGTATTAAAAATATAGATGATGTCTTTAATTGTATTAATTGAGTCTTAGAATTTTGCTTATTTACTAATTTAGTTCAGACATTCGTAGAAATATATATTTCTGTTTAAGAAATAAAATATATCCTGAGATTATATCTGAATACTTGTCTCAACAAATAGGCTGGAAATACCTTTTTAGAAATTGAAATAACACAAAACAATTTCAAGTACAAACTGTTAATCCAGAATCACATTCAATTTGAATTCGGTGCATGGGACCCTTTGAAGCAAAAATCTGCAAATAATCAGTGAAATATTTATGAGATGGTATTCTTTCGCGAGACAAATGCGATGCTAAAACCACTATCATTCTTTCCACATCCCCCAGCATGAAAGAAATCGAATTCTGATGGGAGAACCCAAGCATTTTCAGTTGAGAACATTTATAAAAGTTTACCACATTTTCTTTCTTGTACAAGATGGGCTATAATTCATCCAACCCCAAAAAAGAGATGACCGAATTTCCCCCGAAGCAGACCAAACTTCTTTTATTCATCTCAGGGGAACTTTTTATACTAGTGTGCGTCATTTGCTTAAGATCCATTTCTTTTCTTTACTCAGAGATGGTTTTGAGGGGATCTTTTTTTTTATTTTAATGTTTGCTTTGATCGGGTTCAGCTGTCATGCAAATTAAGTATTTAAAAAAAAAAATCTGATCACAATTGATATAGCTAAAGTTGCTTAGCTTAGTTGATATAGCTAAAATGATTCCTGCTTTTGAACTTTTTTTGAACTAAAGTTGTTTTCAAGTTGTAAATAATTATGAAATTTTGCGATTATCAACAATTAAAACTTTTAAACAAGGAACGCTTTAGAATTTATTAAGAGGGGGGGGAGAGACCACTTTAGGAGGCCGAAATTTTTGTGTTATTCGTGAATTTTTTTAAATGGAAAGAAATAATTAGAAATTTTTTAAACTTGCAAGATATTTTGTTCATCTTTTGAAGTATACCTTGTAATTCTTTCAAGTCATTTACTCCAGAAATAGTGGAGTTAGAAGCTGCTGTTCATGAGCGGTCGCCAGTAGAGTTTGTTGGTGGTGGGCAATACTGAAGCCACAATTTTTATCTGTAGTCATTAAAATTTTTCTTTCTAGTAAGCAACATATTTCGTTTAAATATGAACGTAATTGGGATCAAAAAATTGAAAATTAAGTACTTTTGAGGTGTTTGATTACAATGTCATGTTTTTTCCACCATTCCCCCCCCCATTTCTTGTGTTAAAAACATTTTTATTAATAATATCATCCCAGAGTTAGGTTCATACAGAGTACTAGAGGATCCGACAGACGTTGTTCAGTTCATTTGTAAATTTTAATGTTTAAAAATTTCAATGAACTATCAAATGTTCGAACCGTTTTGTTGAAAAAAATAAGTAAGGAAGAAAATGTTGTAAGCTGCTTGGTGTCAGAATGCGTATATTTACTATAACTTGATTTATCTAATGCCTACTGAGCAGTTTTCTTCTTAACTATTTTTTTCTTGCGTACTTGAAAGATCTTTATAGAGTGTATGGTTTGTTTCTTCAGCCATACTCAAAGGATAAAACCGTAATCAGATATTAAGTGTAAAAAACTAACTACCCTTCTAGACCAAACGGGAAATCCCGCTGCAACGTCCCCCATATAAAAGAGAATAAAAATACCGAAAGGATATCATTAAAAAAAATGATAAAGGTAAAAACGGTTCCCTGAATAAGCGAAAATCACTCACCCCCCCTCCCGATGTAAAAAAAAAAACATATTCTTCGACTAAAATGACCAAACATTCTTTAAAAACAAAAACCAAAAACATTTCTTTACAAGTTAAAATATTTCGCCAAATAAGCAAAAATACAATAAATTAAATTAACAGTAGCTTTAAAATGTAAACAAATCACGCAACTTTATTGTTTACGGCCAAAGTCGCCAAACCACCACGTTACTGTAATCCAGCCGATCATAAAGCGAAGGGAACTTCGACCAATTAGCGGTTCGATCTTTTGAACGAATATTTTTAAAGCCCGCTCTCTCGCTGAGCATTTGTCTTACTTACTATCTTTCCTTGCGTACTTGAATAATCTTCATATGTTCTTCCACCAAAGATAAAATCTTCCACGCACTGATCTTTTGTGTACACAGCTACCCTGTTGTAATTTATCTGAACTAAAATAAAATTTGTTTCGTCTTTAAATTCTACCATCTTTTCCTTTAATAATTCAATAAACAATTCACGTGCCGCTAATAGTTGCTCACAGAGAACAATCGCCAAACGCGATAACTTGCCACAAAGGACAACCACTCAAACACGCGCTCCTATCCAAAAAGGCTGATCTTAAGCTGATGCGCCGGCTCGTATATATAGGGGCCGTAGGAAAACCAAGAGCATCGATCCGGTCACATGGTTTAACTACGACGACAGAAGATACGTTTTGCGTGAAACTAGTAAAAGAAACCCGATTTCTTCCAGTACTTTACTTAAAAATATATAACGGGAACTAAAATCGTTGCTTTTAAGAAATGAAGGCTTTACTCTCTCTACGTTTTATCTATTCTCAATTGACATACCTAGCGACCGCAGCAAAGTTTTGTGTTTCGCCAAATTTGCCTTAAATAATATATTTTTTTAACAAACATTTCACGTGCAGCTAATAATCGCTCGCAGTGTACTATCACCAAACGCAATATCTCGCCAGAAAAGGCACTCAAACACGCGCTCCGATCCAAAATGGCTGATCTTAAGCTGATGCGCCGGCTCGTAAATATAGGGATCTTAGACATACCATAGGTAGGGAATATCATTACAAAAAGCAGAGCTGGCTTTCTTATTGTCCTTTGGCAACGGGTTAAATATTTATTTAAGTTCTCGCTCAACAATAGATTAAAATAAATATTAATCATTTGGGAGATATATAACCATCCAATGTTTGAATTAATTAATTAATTAATTGATAAAAACGTTTCCGATTCGATCCAACGCGCTTCGAAACCATTCTCACTACAACTTAATTACACACAAAAAATTTGATCAAAATCGATCCAGCCGTTTAAAAGCCTTATGGTGAGAAACGTCCGCACAGAAGATTTTTATATATTAAGATAATTGAATAAAAAATATTCATACAAACTTTCAGAACGAGTGGTCAGTAGCTCCTTAAGCTACGAGTAGAATGCCCACCAGTTGAAAAAAAATGTTGTTTTGAGAAAAACGCGTCTGAAAAAAAAAAAAAAAAAAACTGAGCTGTGAAAGTTTTCATATCTTAACGGTCCATTAAAGGGCCATTCATTAATTACTCAAGGATGAATTTGGCAATTTTTGACCCCCCCTCCCCACATGTAAGGGTAAGTAAGATTTTCAAACCTCTCTCCCATATTCTTATATAAGATTCCATTTCGTTTCTCAAAATTAATAAAATAACGAGTCTTACAAGGTGTGTTCTGAAAGTAATGTAATTGAATTTCTCGGGGCGATTTTATTGTTCGGGGTGGAATCGAACTACTTAGGTTAAGTAGGGAAGACCCTAAGGTTTTTCGGAAAACCAGTTTCAGTGTTTTCCGAGCTGTGGAAGTGGCCCGACGGCAGTTACTGTGAACCTCTGCACGCCGACTGTGTCACGGAAAAAATGGTACGCAATTAAGTTTTGTTGCTAAACCTACACAAACTCTTGAGAAGACTAACAAAATGATTCGTGAGGCTTTCGGGGGCTGTTCTCCGTCCTACTCACAATTTTTGAGGTGGTTAAAGACCTTTAAAGAGGGCTGGTAAGAGATTCAAGAACAATGCTCTTTGTGGGCGTCAGCCAGCAAAACCGACAACAATGTGGCTCGTGTTCCTCAATTGTTTGACTTTTAAGATGGTTGCCAATGAGCTGAACATGTCGTCTACTGCTGTGTTTCGCATTATTACTCAAGAGTTAGCGATGAGAAAAGTGTGTGGCAAGTTCGTGCCCAAGCCCTTGCTACATCGCGTTGCAAGTCCGCGAGTTCCTGGCTAAACACCAGGTGAAAATGCTGTCCCACACCCCTATAGTCCTGACGTCGTCCCGGCAGACTTCTTTTTGTTCGGATTAAGGCAGACCTGAAAGGAACCCGTTTTTCATCCATAGAAGAGATCCAATCAGCCGGGACGAAGACCTTGGGAGAGATCCCCAAAAACGCCTTTCAGGACGATTACCAGTCATGGCAGAGAAACTGGAAAAACTGTGTAGAGGTTTAAGGACATTACTTTGAAGAAATTTAAGCGTTTGTACAAATTTGTTCAATAAATTACTTTAAAAAAAAAAAAGATGAATTGCATTACTTTTGAAATGGACCCTGTACATCACTGGAATTGTTATTAAACTCACTATTATTAAATTGATTCTTTTTGTGCAAAAAAATATTTACTAAAAAGTTGGAATTTAGACCTTAATATTTTTCCGATATTTTTTTGTGCATGATGCGATACTAATTAAAAGTAAAACATGCTATACATAGTGCGATTCTTTAATTATATTTTACACTATTCATTATTTGTAAAACAAATAAAAATCAGCTCATCCTAATGTGGGGATTTATTCCAATTAAAACGAGAATAGTAGAAGAGTCACATTTAATATTATAAACAGTACACATACAAACATAAATATGAACATAAACACATCACAAACACAAAAAACAAACGTCAAATGTCACGTCGGTGTCTAAGACTTTCGTTCTTAACACAACAATCATCTTCCACTCACGTCTTAACGTCGAATCCTGTCATGTTTACAATGCGCTCCGCTCTCCACGGTTTAGCAGTATAGTTACCGTTAAGATTAGGGGGCTCATATCCATATGTTTTTTACTTTCCAGACGCAAATGAAATATGATCCCTGCCGAACCACTTGACCGCGCGTTTTCCAATGTAAAACATCGACTTGGAAAATATTACGTAAGAATGGGTTTGACCCACCCCCGCAATGTAAGGGTATGTAGAGATTTTTCCAATTCTTCCTCCCCCTCGGGACCCTTACGTAATTAATGAATGGTCCTAAGTGCTCATAGCATCGGAACTAGTCGGAACTTTTCACTGAAATTTCGGCAACATATTCTTGAATCGTTTAACTAACATTTTATGACATAAAAACAAGAAGTTCCGTCCAGAACTAAACGAGCCTCCTTTCCCGTATACCACTATCGACTTTCTAGTATCGGATCAATATTCTCAAAATTAGCTAAATTGGCAAATTATTTAAAACGTAACTTTTTAACATTTTAACCTGATTTCTAGAAATAAAATACACCTTGCTCATCTGAAGAAATAGATGCGTGAAAAATAAATAAACGAACAAATAAAGTAGCAACCCCTGTTAAACAAAGCAGTTAATATATTTTTTCCATTAAAAACATCTTTAATCGCTTTCAAAAAGAAAAAAAAAACATAATTAAAAATAATAAGCTTATAAAAATAAATACACTGTCAAAAATAAACTAGTATATTGTGGCCATCACGAAACTTTCTTCTATATCTTTCTTATAATTCTGATCCCTCCCCATGTTAACTACTCAAGTTTTAATCGAGAGTGAGTAAAATGAAAACTAGGCAGAAAAGCCTGAGGGAAAGATTTTCGAGACTACATTACTTCTTTTATTTTGTAAAAATAAATGCAAATCCATGAAAGCAATCTGTAGGAAAATTATTACACCAGGTAGTTGGTTCTAAATTAATCATAGTACAAATTGAGGAAATCCTTGACAGTACAAGGAAGCGGCAAGCGAGATATTCCCAATGGTAATTGCCAACTGTCGTGGAGAACCCTTCTGATGGTACAACGGCAAAGATGCTGGAGTTCCTGAGGACCTTTACTGCAACGGATAGCCAATTTAGGCAACAAACTTGACGTACTAAAATGTGCGATGATAGCCTTTACCGTTCTCTTTCTTACTCGCCTATGTAGTTTCTGGTTTTTTAGTAGCGTTTTGATGTCCACTTGCTTAACTGAGCGCAGCAAGACATTGCCTACATGAATAAATTTCAACATCGCTGGCGATGGCGGTTTCATCTCGAAATTGGTCATCAAGACTCCTAGAACTCCCGTGAGCAGACGACCCAGGTTATTATCAGAAGCTTTTGCTCGTGAGAACAAGCCATGCTGCAACATTTTCACAAGTCCTTCTGGCATTCGGAACATGATACTGCAAGGTGTTAAAAACAGAAAGGTATATGTACGATGCGTTCGATTCACTGAAGAAATAACGAATTGTTCAAAGAAACGCTGTCCGTTGAAAAGTAGGTGTCGCCTTTGAGCATGCTCAAGGAAATATTCGAGCGGTTTTACCTGTAAGTAATGGAACAAGTTTCAATAAGCTCTTCAATATAGAAGGAAGAAAACGTTTTAGTTAATCACCATTGGTTTTACAAAACAATTTAGTAAATTTTGAACTTGTAAGTATTATACAGAGTTTGTCCGGAAAGTAATAGGACTGAGTCGATTAAAAAAAATTTATTGAGCCAATTGTTGAAATTATTTAAAAACTTTCAAAATAGGCTCCTTCTGCGTCGATGCAGCGCTGCCAGCGCGATTTCGAAGCATTGAAGGCGTCACGGTAGGCATTCCCCGGAATAGCCTTGAGAGCCGCGGTGCATGCTGTTTGGATCCCCTCTGTCGTCTCAAAATGCTTGCCTTTCATCGGCCTTTTCAGGCGAGGAAACAAAAAAAGTCCGGGGGGCTTGGGGGTCACTTTCACACATGTTCAAATTTTCTCGGCACACTTCCACTCGCCGCAATTTCTGGTCGTCAGTGGGCACTTTTGGGACCAACTTCGCGCACACCTAGCGCATGTTCAAATGCACCGTCACAATGTCATGCACCACAGATTTTGGTAAATTTAACATTTGGGCAATTAAACGAATACTTAGTCGACGGTCTGAGTTCAAAACTTTGCGCACACGAGTCACATTGTCGGTGTTTGTCCAAGTCGAAGGTCTTCCAGCACGGTCTTCATCGGCGACCTCTTCCCGGCCCGCCAAAAAGACCTGGTGCCACCGAAACACACCACGTCTTGCTAAAGCAACATCTGGGTAAGCCTGCTTGATCATATCAAACGTCTCTGTCGCAGATTTACCGAGTTTCACTCAGAATTTAATCGCGTAGCTCTGCTCTAACGAACGCTGCATTTTCGGCTTGCACCACTCACAGAAACACGTCGCGCGAAAATGCCTGTCCTGACTCTCCAGGAGCTCGGAGACAACCGACTAGCCGCTCGTTCGTTAGCTAGGAATGCTCTCTACCGAATCCAGTCGGCGCGTGCACGCTCCGAAGTACAGTCGCGGCGGAAGAAAATCAGTCCTATTACTTTCCGAACAAACCCTGTATGACTGCGTAACTGAAGTTTAAAAAAGACTAGTATCACTCATGGCCTGAATTCGATCCATACTGTTTAGTGAAAACGTGTACACTTAAATAATCCTTCTGAATGTTTTACCAAATTCTCCGTCTCTCGCTATCTCTCTCTATCTCTCTGAATTTCAGTCCGACCCAATAGCGTTCGTCTTAAGAAAAAACTTTAATTTTGTGACAGTTTCAGATAAAAATGTAGGTTCTTTCCCTCAAAGTTGTATTTCGATCTGTGTAAAGATTTAAAGCGAACAAAGATTTTTGGCACTTAAAATTGATAATTAAAAAAAAAATCGCTTAGAAATAAAATAAAAAATAAAATCGAAAAAAAAAAAAAAAAACACCACCAATTGGTGCACATCTGAATGATTCTATTGGATGCTGTATCAAACTTCATGACTCTAATGACAGAAAAAGTGTCAGCCAAAATAGCCAAAAATACCAAACATTAAGTAAAATCGGAACCAGTGGTTAAAAATGTACCAAAAATATATTAGCATAGAGAAAGAAAAGCATGAAAAAGGCAAAGAAAGAACTAAGAAGTCGAAAAATCACTCCGTCCCTTTTAAAAATGAAAGAAATGTCCATAAAAATGGCACTCCATAAGTTACGGGTGTGACTTATACGTCATACTCGCGCATGTACATGTTTAATACAAAATCTTTTTATTGAAAGTTGATACTTTATTTTGAGGTACATAGGAGAAACTGGGGACTAACGAGACTCATTTTACACTATAAAATGGCTAAATCTTATCATGTTCTTTAGATCTATTTCTCTACAGAGTACAAAAGTCTCTCTCTTCAGGGATAAAAACTTGAGAAATTATAGCTCATTTTTTTCTACAAGAACTTGCCTTGTTTTGATAAAATACATTTTCTCTTTGGACCCCGACTCTGTAGTGCAATGGGACTTGGCAAGGCTTCAAAGGAACTAATAAATTAAATCACTGTAGATGAAATCAATGACACTTTTATTACTACACAGAAGGGACCAATTGCAAAAACTACTAATCTACAAAATATTCTAAAAGATTTTCCAAAAATTTAGTGCAAGATGCAGAAAGACGTGGTCAACGTTAGATGGGTTCAGTTTAGTTTATTTTCAACATCATTCCCTTCATGAATTTGTACAACCAGTCCAGTCTGACATTTTCCGTTCCATTTGTTATGCATGGGTATTTTTGAGGCTCTTTTGCCTTTTGGTATGCCAGTATTCTGTATTCAATAGTTGTAAATCCTTGATGCATTTTGGAGCAATACTCAAATATTCTACCCAAGATTTTTCTTGTTCAGATGTAAATACTTGATTTGGAACACACCTGCTGTGTAAAATAAGAGTTTTCCTTTCCTCAACAGTTTTCTTGACATCAGCTAAATGTCTAAACAATGTCACCCTTTTGGACAGATGTAAAATTTCCGGAAATTTTGAAGTGGTGGAAAAAAAAACCGGTTTTTTACCGATTTTTTTCGGGAAAAATTAGAAAAAATGGAAAATTTGATTCCTTTATGATTAAAATTTGGGTTTCTTAATAGCTCTGTGTTTCTTGCAACATATAAAAAGGGTTAAGCATTAAAAAATATATGCTATCCACACATCTTCTTTTTATGCTTGACAGAAATACACATAAAGATGAGATTAATAAGAAGGAAAAACCTTTTTGTTTTATAACTGAGTAGAGGGCTTTCATGGTTAAACCCAGAAATACGCCAAGTCGTCACTCAACCAATAATATTGGGTAATGTGTTTTTAATCATAACAATTACACTTTCTATTTTAGATTGGCTTTGAAACTTCTGAAATTTTCGACTTTCAAACATGATTGATTTTTTTTTGGAAGAAAAATAATACAATGTTACTGTCAGAAAATGAAAGCTATTGAGTTTTGATTTTTTCCAATCCAATCTAAGTCCAGATCAAAACTAAATTGGTTTTTCTTAAGCTGAAACAAAATTAAACTGGAGTTTAAGTTTATTCATATGGCCGTGCTAAGCACAGTAGTAAAAGTAGTCATACCAGCCCTTTTGAACAAATTTGAGTTATTATAACCAAGTTGTTCTCTGTTTCGTATTTTACGTAATAAATAAAATGTTTTAGGGTCATTTGATCAAGAGCTATTGTTTTGAAAAATTCTTAAAAAAAAAAGACATTTGAATCAAATATATAGAAGAGCTACACTTTAAAATACAATATCTCAGCTTGAGCCCAACTGCAAAGTCCCCTTTTTTGCTTAGCACGGCTGTATACAGGGTGCGGTAAAAAAAATATATCGGACAAAAACTGTATCATTGAATGGAAGAAAGGTAATTTCATTTCAATGAGTACCTAATTTATTTTTAATTTATTTTTGTCTCTCACTTTATTAGGAAATAATTTACAATATATTACCTAGTTTATGTATTGTTTTTCGGTTTTCTTACAATTTTAAGCGAATTACGTGCAATTTTAAGTTGAATAAATACACATAAAATTTAACTCTCTAAACCAATTGCTTTATAGGGAATAGGATTGATAAAAGGACTTGCTGCCCTTGAATGAAAATTTCAATAAGCAGTTGCATATCTGTATTACTGCAAAAGGCTGCTAGTTTGAAACCAATTAAATTTAATGATTGCTAAAGGTCTTTTCATATTATTATTTTTTGTGTTATGCTAGTTTATTTATTTTTAATAAAGTTTCTTGGAAAATTGCCTGCCCGTTTTTTTTTTTTTTTTTTGCCGCACCTTGTACATTTGGTTCGTAGTCAGCAGAAACATTGTTTTGTGATTAAAGTTATGCTTGTTTGTTTTACAAAGAAGGAAAATAAATTCTTCACTAAGGTTATTGGTTTAAGCTATTTTGTAAAAAGTATTATTAAACATTTTTGATCTATATGCAAATTATACTGTCATACAACAACTTGCATTAACGTTAGACAGTATTTTAACATAAAACGGAAGGGGGGAGGAAATTGCATCAGAATTTAAGCGTGAGAAATTTCTAATCACTTTTAGCTGAAAATTTCAATTAAAACCCTAAAAAGTTGAAAAAATTCTTTTTTTTCAATTTTTCCTAAGTGGAAATTTATTTCTTCGGAAAAAAAACGGTTTTTTTCCATTTTTTTCGGAAATTTTCCGTTTTTTTTCTACTGTTTTCATCTTTACCCTTTTGTAATATTATTCATCAGCAACTCGCATGGGGACATTATCATTTATCACAGTTTTTAATGCTTCTTTCATTTCATCATCAGATATCTTTTCCTTTTCAGTTTTATTTTATGTAGCTCAAGGCGTCAAAAATTCATGTAAATTGGTTAATTATGTTACTTAATAACCAAAACCATTAATTAAAGCATTTCATATCATAACGACACCATAAAATTTAATTTGATATCACTAATAAGGTTAACAAAGGAATACAGCTTCAACATTTATCAAACATTATGGCTCTTACGATTAGTTTTCTCCAAACATATTTACTTTAGATCTTATATTTCCTCATATTTTAGTTAGGGGTCTAATGCGACATGTCTCATTAGACCACATAAATAAAGTCCCATTGGGCACCATGCTACTTTCTCTAAGTATTAGGCCAACTGGCGGTTAACTACTATAACACAAAATGAGAACTGTATCAGAATAATGCATAATCGAGCTCAGAAGGAGCAGGTGCAAATGTTGTGAAAAAAAAGATAAAAAACAAACTCTAAATCGAAATATTTCTTGAGAAATTCACGTGTTCCATTATCTTCGCGTACCATTAAGACCCTTACCTAATGGTTGTTTACATTCACATGTAACAAGTAACTACAATTAAAAATTAAAAAAAAAAAAAAAAAAAAACCGACTGAGCAACACCACACTAGAGACAGTGTCGTGTTGAACTGAGTCGCAAATGTAGAATCAAGAGGGCAAATTGCAATTCTTTTAAAAGCCTTGTTATATTAAAAACCAATTACAAATATGTTATTTGTTGACAAATAGAAACTTTCAACATATAAATATTTTAAATCATTGCGTTTAATTTCTTGTCGACCAACAAATGGACCTTGTTTACCAATTGCGTGAGTGAAGGCTTAGCCGTATTTAAAATCTGCTTTTAAAAAACGTTATAATTCGAATTCTGTGTAACATGGAAGTTTTAAACACATTCTATCTGACGCAGAAAAAATTGCTCTTTACTTTGGTACTAAAGTTTCAAATTTTTTGACATGCTTTCACCGCTAAAATCACGAAAAATCACGTTTTTAATTAATATCTTCGTTGATTAATGTCATCCGAAGACGCAACCTAGCGAAGAACACTCTCGACCAACTTCCGTTTTGAGCAATAAAAAAAAAAAAGAACTTTTTCAAAATCGGTACATTTGTTTAGACGCTAGAGTGCAACAGACAGATGTATAGACGCACACTTATACAAGATACACAGATATGTCAAACTTATAACACCCTTCCTTTGTCTGTCGAGAGTTAAAAAGAGTAAAAGGCACATTTTTGGAAATCCAGGATTAAAGAGCAAATATGTATGTACAAATGTGCCGCACCCACATTGAATGATCAAGGAGTGCAATAAAATTTTCGGTTATGAAAGAAATGTAAATTTCATTCAACCATGAACTCGAACTTACTTCCTGTTCGAAGTTCATTTCCCTTACTTATTGTTTTTTCCAAATTTAAAGAAAGTCTTCTCAAACTCTTAAATCAAACAAGCAAAGAATTACTTTAAAATGGTTTTAAGTTAAAAAAAAAAAAAACTGTCGCAATATTTAACCCACCTTTGTTTTAAACACATGATTCCAGTAGTTCACATCTTATATAATTAAAAATTGAGCGTATGTATCTATGTATCAATGTATGTATCTATGTCCAAGTTACGTCTCCCGAACGACAGTGAACTTATAAACGAACTAGGTAATTAGCGGAGATATCAATTTAAAACTATTAATTATAACACTTAGATTTCGACATAAAATCCCTATTTTTCGAAGGCTTTCCTCCATTCAAATTATTATTCAGTGCTTCATCTCAACTTTCCTCAACAATGCTTATTTATTAACATTTGTAGTGCGGAGAAAATCATTGAGAAGAAAGATCTGTTGCCATTTTTTTCTGGTATATGAAAAAAAAAATTCTGGCTTTTGTTTTAAAGGATTTTTCTGTAATTGGGGGACTTCAAATGTTTTTTGGTTATTTTTTCGCAATCTGCTGCAAAATGTTGTTCAAGCCTGATTGTCGAACATGCGTCACTCGACATAACTTTTACTTTCAAGGTAGACCGTGCAAAGTCGGGCGACTCAGCTAGTATTAAACGAGAATTGCACTATAATGAACATGTCGTCACCTCAGAGCAACAGTAAGATATCTTAGTGTTGTTTCTGGGATTAGATATCTTACTGAGTTGCTCTGAGGCGATGATGTTTCATATGAGGCAATGAGAAGCAAAGAGATGTTCGTGCCAAAACTAAATATTTCGAGATTACTAGTGCAAGTGTTAGGAGAACCTCTTCTCTGTTATTGGGTATGAGAAATGAGATGGTACTAGTAGCTCTAGTAGGTGCTGCTATACCACTACCACACTAGAGTCACTGACTCTAGTGGGGTGGTGGCTATACAGTAAGATTTAAAAAAAAAATTCAATGAAAGTGTACCTAGGAACTGAAATTCAAACACATTTTATTCAAAACTTTAAAAAGTCCACTAACATCCCTCTCGCTTCTCACAACCTCATATGCGTTCTGAAGTTTGGAAGTAGCCTTTTAAACGAAATCGTCCCTAAAAATCGGGCACGAATTTACCTACACAACGATTCAATTTTTGATAGACATTATGATTATTCACCAACCTTTTCATTATCTAGTGCGTTTTCTGACCATGTAGTTGAAAAAGTATAATTTCCTTCTCTTCCAGAGCTCATATTTCTGATTTTTGCTTGAGTAAGTGACAGCTGTTTGTAGTTGAAAATTTTTCCCAAATGACCATCCCTTCGGTGCAACGTCAGCAATAAATCTGCTACTACGTCGCTATCCCCATAACGCAACCAATAACAGCGTTCCAGCATATAATGCACTAGGTCACATTCAAAGCTCAGATTCCTGAAATAAAGACAAAATATTTCAATGAAACGCATTCTTATGTATGTTCATTTTTATCTTTAGGTGCAACATCAAGTTACAAATTTTCTACTCATTAGGGATAGAAGTTTCAGCAATGAGAAATCTTTTCGCCTCTTTAACACGTTCCAGGTTATACTAATTCCACCATCTTAGTTTTTATTTTAGTTATATAGGACCTGTACTCAATAGTTCATGTATTGAAAATGCGTTTTTTTAAAAAAGAAACGTTGTCTTCAAATACTTATTGAAAGGATTAATTACTGGAATAATACTTCTTGGATTTTGTTGATTAAAGCTACATTTAACATTTGTAATTGCTTTAATGCGAACGGAAGTCTGCTTGAGCATACTTAAAAGAATTTCTTAAATACGATGTTGTTTTTACTTAACCATTTTCACTAAATGCAACATACAGCAAATTACTACTGTAGAATTACGGTAACCGACCGCGGCGATTAGTAATCCATTCTGGAAACTACCATAAACATATCATGACTAGACTTAAACCATAGCAGTGGGCTCTAAAATTAACAATGAAGTCATTTAATTATATAATATAGAAAAATTACTTACTCCCTTCTTTGTTTTCTTGTAATACTCTCTGAGCTACTGCTTGTTATTGCATTCCTCCATCTGCAAAAACTTCTATAAATTTGTCTTAATACTAGAGGTGTGATGTATTTTTTATCATTATTTTTCGCTACCAAATATATTTCCTCCCGTAGGCACTTTGTAGATGGAAAAGAAAGCATTTCCATCGTTACTTTTGAATTTAATATAACTGAAAATTTTGTTCAAATTAGGATTTTGGATGTGTATACTAAAGCTACGAAGAATTTTGAGCTTTTCTTAATGAAAATAAAAACACACGTGCTAAACCGATGCCGTCGCGACGGTAACGGCTAAACAAATTTTTAAGTTTGAATGTTGCTGAGATATGTTTCCTAACTAAACTTTTAGTGTTCTAATAGAATACAGTTCAGCCTTGTCAAACATTCTCTGCTTCAAATAGTCGTGCATTGTAGAAGCGATGCATATTTAGCTAAGCCTTGCCCAATTATAGAAAACAAAACGCGAACCAAATTGCTGTTTTAAAAAAGCGACAGATGAACATATAGTGTAAGATTTAGCATGACCCCACTAGATGGCGCTGAAACTTTTGGGCCTTGACAACTTATGACTTTTCTGTGTGATACCAATGCAACTATGATCTGCTCTTGAAATTGAACGGAATCCTGTACATATACCAATCAATGACAAGTTTCAAAGTTGGTATGTTTTTGATTGGATGTCGTCCATTTTGACCGCAAGAGGCACTGAACGGAGGCCTGGCATCCACCAAATAGTGCAACGTAATGGAAAACAGATTCCTTGTAGCGCCCTCTTTGTTTCCATGAATTTCAGCGATTGTCACGGTTTATAAGCGTAAGCGAAATTTAGTGGGGTCATGGATGGAGAGGACAAGTTATACTAAGAAATTGATGCAGTTTTCGCTGTCAGATCCTGCTTTTGCTGGGATATTTTGATAATTATGAAACTGGCACGGTAGTCGAATTTTTGCTTGAGTAATTTTATTTTGCCTTATTGCTCTAAAATAAATTTTTACACATATATATTTCGCTACTCTTTGTGTACGTCTGCAAAAGAAAAGAGATTCATCGCGTCGACATTGGTACCAAAAATTTTACACCAATGAATTGAGATCCCTAATTTCCCCAATTATCAAAATTTTCCAGCTTTTGCAAAACGCCTAATTTTCTCGAAGCGATTACATTAGCGATTATACGTTAGATCCAAGAATTCATTAAATGGATGTAGAAATTTTTTTTGTGGTGGCCACAACATGCTAGTTTAGTTTTGACTATAATACTAGAGAACCGCCCGTCAAGGTATGGCAGGTGAAAATTGCTTCTACATTTAAACGAAACATTTGATATTTTGATAGCTGGAATTTTAACACATTCCAGTGGCTCAACACTCAACTCCAGTGGATAGTTTTTGACCACTTTTTCGATTCTTCATACCCCTAAAATTACTGTCTTACCAGTGAAACAATTAAGTTACCGGATCCGGTTCAGTCTTGTCAAAATAAAGCATTTCCCTGCATATCAAACGTTGCCAAAAATATTATCAAATTATCATGCCGTGGGGCGAGTTTCATGTTGGTGACGTCAGAAGCGTTACTTGATCATTTGATATTATATATGTATATATATATATATATATACATATATATATATACATAACGATTATTTATTCAAGTTAATATTAATACATTTATGTCCCAAAAGATTTGTAAAAATGAAATGGCCGAACATTGGATTCATACATGGTCGAGCACTGAATTTCTAGGGTCAATTACTAAAGAATTTGCTCTTATTTAATAACAGCTTGATTTATTAGATAAAAAGGTTTTCATTTCTGAAACAATTAAGCGGAATGCATTCTGGAAAGTGTAGAATTTAGTTTTGCAATGCGTTTGATGTTGTATTATATGCTAAAATTTACACTTTTATGAAAACCAACAATCGATCATTTAAAAGGCCTATAACTGGTGCTTTTACCCTACTTGCTTTCAGGTTGTGCTTAAACCATAGAGTAAAGAAATATACATAGAGTAATTTCTTTACTCTATGTCTTTAACAGACTTAAGTCTGTTAGCCTTTTAAGTACTAAGTAGCAATTTAAAAGGCAAAAGTCAGCGCTCATATTCTTGTTCGATTTTAAGTAATTCCGCACAAGTCAGACTTTCTCAGCAGTTGAAAGTTACATAAAACTCAAACAGAAACATTTCCACTTCATTCCATAAATGAACTAGTATGTTGTGGCCATCACGAAACTTTCTTCTATATATATATATTTTTTTTTCTGATCCCTCCCCATGCTTGACGAGGAAGCAATATTCCCAACAAAAACAAAATTACACATGCAAAAACTTGACGACCATCCCAATGTCTGAATTATTGCAAAAGCAAAGCAAAGAGCGAAAATTGAAAGTTATTTTAGAAGCCTTGCTTGAATTAATTACAAATATTTTATTTGTTAACAAACATAAGATGGCAACAGTTAAAACTTTTAAATCATTGAGATAATATTTCCGATCATTTCCATACAATTAAAATCACGAGAAATACGCAGACGACAATCTATTACGGTTTATCTTTCTTATTGTTTGTTGCATTAATAAAGCTATTTTTATCCGCCAAAAAAAAAAAAAAAAAAAAAAAAAAAAAAAAACTAATTTGAATTCCGAAACTTTGAATTCAAATTATGTTTTTCGCAATCACGAGTTGCGACAAGACTCTACTGGTTAGAGTTATTGTTTCTAGAAATGGCTCACCCGCCCAAGCATGTCCCTCCTCCTGGGTGCTTACGTGTATATAGTTGTGTGCGTGTGTGTGTAGGCTTACGTGTGTGTACGTAGGCGTGTGTATGTGTGTAAAGGCGCGCGCGCGTAGGCGACTGTGTATGAGCATGCGTCAGAGCATTTTTTAAGGAATTTTTACTAGGCGACACAAGTTTATCATAAGAGTAAAAATCATTGAGAAGGTTACAGTCATTTTTTTCAACAAACGTATGCACTTACGTCGCCTGAAAGTGGTATTTCTGAAAGTACTGTTTGTTCTGAGGCGGCTGTATAGGACTTCTGATTTAAGAGGAAGCCGATATGAACCAAACCTTAAGTATAGTATTAACTCCGAAGTAAAGGGGGTCCGGTGGTTTCTCCCCCGGAAATTTTTCGAATTTGTAGTCTTAAAAATGCATATTAGACGATCTTTGGTAATGTTAGGATTGAAGAGGTTCGGTGTCGCTCACCTGTCTATTTTTCGAAATTGTATCTTTAAGAATGCAGTTTTAGACGATCTTTTTGATGATGTTAGAGGGAGGAGAGATTTGAGGGCCCATATCCCAAGAAATTTTTCTTGGTTCGTAATCTTAGAAATGCATTCTAACTTTCTTTCGTAATATTATGCGCTCGGGTGCGACTCCCTCCCTACGCCTATTTTTCGAAATTGAAACCTTCAAAACGCAAACATTACGTCTAATAACGTTCAAAAGAGGGTGGATCGGGGGTTGTCCGGCGGATTTTTTTTCTGCAATTGTAGTGCTAAAAATGGAGATCAATATGTTCTTTTCGTGATGTGACGTGGAGGAGTGATTAGAAGGCTCGCAACAAGAATTTTTTTAAATTTGCAGTCTTGAAGATGAATTCTAATTGTCTTTGATAATGGTAGAGGAGAAGAGGTTTGGAGCGCTCCTTCGGAAATTGTAGCTCTAAAAAGGTTGTTTTAGACGCTTTTTGGTGATGTTAAGGGGAGGAGAGATTAAAAGATCCATCCCAGGAAATTTTTCTTATTTATAAACTTAAAAACGCATTCTATACTATCTTCGGTAAGGTGAGCGGTTGCAGAAATTCTGAGGTCCACCCCCAAAATTTGTTTCAAATTGCAAATGTAGGCAATACATGATTCATGAGTAACTTTTAGAGTACCAGCAATCTTTCGAAATTGAAGTTCTAAAAACGTAGTTCTAGAAGACTTTCAATGACGTTAGGGAGGGAGGAGTTTTCCTCGGAAACATTTTGAAACTTTTATTTTTGAAATTATTATTATTTTGCTCTATATATTTGTCTTTTCCCCTGGGACATATAAAGTTATGCTCTCTTTTCTTTCTTTCTTTCTTTTTTTGTGTGTTTTTTTTTGTAATATGTGTTTGCCTGCCTTTTTGGATTTCCCTTAAGAAAGGGAATAACATCGAGAGAATGATGTAGAGCTCCCAATTTAGGGGTTCCGGAGGTTCCCCTAGAGGGAATTTTGAAAAAAAAAAAAAAAAAAGCAAAATTCTGCAGTTTGAAACCGTATAAAAGAAGATTGGAATCAAAAATATTCGGGGAAGAAATAGGCAAACAAAACTTTTTTTAAAAATTATGTACTCTTGCAAGTTGAGATAATACACCAGGGTTGGGGTTTTCCAGTCCAAAACTTGTTTTTCCCATCCCATCGGGAAAAACTGGGAAGAAGTGGTAAATACCAGGTAAAAGTGGTAAAAACCGGGAAAAACTTCCAAATAACAATATGTAAGAAATATTTTGGCTTTTTGAATCTGATGTGTAAAATGCAAGCTAGAAATAAAGTTATTACAAAATTCCCATGGGTTTAAAACTATTCTGTAGGGAAGGAATATAAAAAAATAATTACACTTGAAAATACCAGGGTCATCAAGAGAAGCAATAAATAATGTGTGTTTACTTTAAATAAAATTTTTATTACATTTTTAAATATAACCAGTTAAACAAATTTTTTTCTTAAATTTTGTTTTGGTGTGATATTTACACAAAATGTTCTTTTGCATCACAGATAACAGTTATCGTCAAATTCTTGGCCACTCAAATGGATTGTTTGAAAAATCAGTTGAAGACATTTTTTTCCGTACAGGCATTATAAACACTATTTCACCAGCACTACGGTGGTAGAATTTTAAGTAAAATTCCTGCAATTAATGAAACATCTTAAGGGATGTCCGTCCTACATCATCAGAGTCTCCTGAACATATTTTTTCTAATTTTTCATTCATCCAAAACAACTTTAGAAATAGACTGGATTTTCAAAAAGCCGCTATACTAGTGTTTTGTTACATGATGCTACAACCCAATGTGGAAGTAGAAGACTAAGAATATGAATAACAGGATTATGTGTATTGTGTAAATATTTATTAATAAATCTACTTCATTGCCCATTTTTGTAAATTTTACTCTTTTTTTCAATTTTCAAGCTATTCTTTACTTAGAACTCAATTTTGATATTTTTAAAGATTGTTTTGAATTTTTACTTATGTTTTTAAAAATCAATTTTTCCCTCGTGGGAAAAACATAGTATTTCCCAGGACGGTGAATACCGGTTTTTACCGTGATATTTAGCACGGTACATGCCAACCCTGTAATACACAATACATTTTTTTTAGGGGTCGATGAGGCAGTCGACAGAGAGATAGAGCGAGGGAGGAGAAAGGATAATGCATTGTTACTTGCTCTCATGGACTTTTGAAATAGTTAGTTTTTAATCACCTCTGCAACCCATCGACAAAGTGCTTTAAAAGAAATAGGGTACAGACTTAGAAAATAGGCAGCAAGTGAGTTACATACTGCCCATTTGAACAATTCATAATTTATACGCTTAGTAAGAAATAAAATTGCAGCATACTTTGACGAACATACATTGAAGCACACACTGAATTTAACACATTTTGGCACTCATCCTCCCTATCAACTCCAATTTGTTAGAGTTTTTAAAATTCAAGGCTTGTAGAAACATTTTTGCAAAATTTCAAGCATTTGAAAATGAAATTGATTTTTTTCAAGTATTTTCGTTTTTTTTTTATTTTTAGGAACGACAACTCACACAACTTTTCATTATAAGCAATAGCTTTAAACTAAAATGTAAATTTTGCCCTGCAAATGATAGTATAAATAACAAATGTCTCAAAAACATTTTTACAAATTAAAAGCGGTAATGGATAATTAAAGTAACAGTTTTAGAAATAAGTAAATTTTTTTACGAACCAGACTTACCCTTTAAAATCCTTTGTTTGAATCATCAAAATGATTTTCAATTTCATTATAAGTTTAATAGGATTTTTAATTACATCTAACACGTGTTACAAATGACTCCATCATTCTTCAGTCCTATTGTCTCGAAACTGGAGAAAAAATAAATAGCTTGCCAGTGCCTACAAGTTTCTACGCGCGAATCCCTTTTATTCACAAAGCCATAAAAAAGGAAGTGAGTGGTGTGGTATAATCCTCAGTTACCCTAAAGCAAAAATTACTGATAAGAATTCCAGGAAACAATCCCGACCCTTCAGCCGTCGGCTTCACTTTCAAATGAAAAACAGCTGTTTCTGTTCCGCAAACTGCTTTTGCCGTCCCGTCCCAAGTAGTGTTCCAGTGGGTCCCTGTATACAGATAGCCGCAAAATGGTTATCGGCTATCATCAATGAAAGGGCTAATGAGGTAGGGTGCTAATCGATTGCTTAATCTGGCGCCAAATGCGTGGTGACTCGGTCCACGGGCAGTGCTTTTCCACAAGGGAAGAAAAAGAAGGCTTTTGTCATGTACGAGTCGACGGTTTTTTTAAAAAAGAAAACAAGGGTCTTCCTATGGTTTTTACAAAGATTTGAAATCGGTTTACAAAAATGGGTGAACCAATTTCAGATTTTCCAATGTCGCCCAGTGGTTTGATTTCGCATCTTCTAGGTGACAGATTTTTTTCACTAGGCGACATTGGTGTCGCGTAGTCCCTATGTTAAAAAATGCTCTGGCATGCGTGTGTAGGACATGGACGCCACCGCCCAGCAAAAGTGGATTCCGGGGGACAGTGCTCAGGACCAGCCGCGCCGCCGCCGGTGGACGGTGATGCTGCAGCCCTGGTCCAAGCTGAAAAAGAAACCGGAACATCAAGGACTGTCAAGTGAGAACAATAAGCAATCGTGATTGCTCAAAAAAAAAAAAATAAATAAATAAATAAAAAAAAAAAAAAAAAAAAAAAAAAACACCTTTTGGAGCGATTGGAGTCAAAATTTAACCAAAGTCTGTTTACATATGGATTCACATGTATTCCAAATTTCAATCAGAACGTAGCATTACTTCATGAGATAGGGCAGTCACAATGGAAAAAAAGAACGGGCGAATGCGCTACCCCCCCTTTTTAGTTGTTGACACTAAAATAAAATCAGCTCTTATACCCACTAAGGGCTACTTGCCGATAAATTTTTCTTTCATTCCGTTCATTATTTCTTGAGATACAGCAGTCACAATTGATGACAAAAACGTTCTATAGCTCAACCCCCGTTTCAGTTATTAACACCAATATTAAATCAGCACCTGTTCCTGTTAATGGCAACATATGGACCAAATTTTGTTTGATTCCGCCAGTTACTTCCTGAGGAATAGCAAGCAAGCGTAACTCAAAAAACATCCCATTGCTCCACCCCCCCTCGGAGGAAAGGGATCGCCAAGGAATCGCCAAAAACCAATAGGCACAAGTTCACATAGGAGCACATATGTGTACCACATTTCGTTCGATTTCATGCGGTAGTTTTTGCTGTAGAGCGACCACAAAAAACTGGTCACACACAGACGTGACACACACACGGACACACACACATACACAGACAGACAGACATTTTCCAAAAATAGCCAAAATGGACTTAGCACACCTCGAAACGTTCGAATCCGTCAAAATTCGAAATCCGAAAATTTGCACGAATCCAATACTTTCTTCTATATAGTAGATATTGAAGAAAGTAAAAACATGCTTTGTACTTCTATCATGCATTTGCAATTGTCAGAACTGTAGAAAAGCCTGATACATAATCCCCAATGCCCAATTTATCAACCTTCGAATCCCAATTTTTCGTTATTTCTCCAATCGTGAGATGATAGTTTGTTTGTTGCTGGTATTGTACATTTTGTATAATATTTCTACGGTACGTTCTTGAAATGAACAACATGGCAGCTTAAAACAAAACTAGTATTTTACATCAATTTTCTTGAAAAGACTGCTGCTGCAGATTATGATACGTTATTCAGTTCAGAAGAGTCCAATGAATTGAAATTACAAGAGTTCTAAAGAAAATATATTTTTTTCATCTTTATTGTTTTAAATCTCGGTTTTTAGAGACCATAATCAGCCATCTAAAATACTTTGAATCTATTATTGTGACTTTTCGAAAACATGGCGCCACAAAACGAGGGCATCTTATCGATCCGAGTGATTACTATGCTAATATTTTCGTCTTTCCGTTTGCTAGTAATAAATTCAAAATTTCTTTCATTCCCATGAGGTTTTAAGAATTTTTGAGTTAGCAATATTTCTTTTCAGAGTTATCTGGAAAAAGAGTATTTTTTGACGCGAATCTTTAATATGTTAGTTTTTGAGAAAAGAGTTATAAAATAGTTGTTAAGGTTCCCTATCTATATATTTATTCATTTAGTGGTGAGCGCAGTTGATTGTATTATATTATAGGAATCTTTATCTGTCTTGTTCCCTGTAGAAAACAAAGAATCTTACTCCGGTTAATATTTTGTAAAGAAAAATTTCGCGAAGTAAGATTTTAAACAAAATTGTATTCCATAGCTAGATAACTTGATGAAGTTTAGGGAGAAGGGGGAAAATATGGGCCTTCTATTTTGCTTTTAACTTCAAGTGATTTTGATTTCGGAAAATTCATGATTTTTGTAGTTTATTAGTTAATAGAACAAGTTTAATAAGTAAAAAGAACCAAAAACAGACATTAATATCCATTATTTTAAATTAATAATTAAGAATTAAAAGAAGTAGAAATAGAAATAAGCAACAGAAAAAATGGGGTTACATTTAGGCTCTTTTTTTTTTTTTTTTTATAAAAATCACGATATTGATTTATTGTCTTTAAATATATTTAAAAAAAAACATGAAAAATGGTAAAGATATCACTTATTAGAGAGAATTTATTTTTTCAAAAACCACAAAACTAACTGGCAGTTCAAGCTTCAGCACAATCCACGAAGATACACATCTGGCACATAGCACATTTATTTTACGCTTCTCCATGGGTATCTTTACAGAACTTCCCTCACAAAAGATGCAAGTTGCATCACTCGAGTATGATTTATCGGCATCGTCAATATCACCAGTTTTGAGTTATAGCGCACCAAAGATATGCATGATTCCTATCACGCAGCACGGGGTGTTCGGTTCACACATAAGGTGGTAAACTTCAAGCTGAGCCTTACACAGGACCTTCCCCTGCCAAGAGTAACCACTGTCGTAGTAAACAAACTGGTTACGTAAACCATTGTTTTTATTTATTTCACAAATGCTGGGTCAACTGGCCATTAGGCCATTAAACCACGGGCTCTCCAAGATTTCTCGACAACACAATTAAAATTAGTTAGTGCGGAGCAATCGTCCAGATGAGCAGCATCCATGACTTTTCCAGAGTTACATAAAGTGCAGATCGGAGAATTCGTCAGGTGAAAACGGAACAAATAGGCATTGAGACAATCGCGTCCTGTTAAAAGCCTAAAAACCACCACAGCAGCAGCTCGAGGAGAATTCGGGATACAGTGAGACATATCGCAGAGTTTTCCCCAGGGTTTACCCGGGAAGCAACACGACGAAACTTATCCCTGTACACCCTCTTGATCTCCAATCCAGCAGAGTGGAGTGGGAAGGCTCCACGAGACCTTTGGAGAATACAAGTTCCTTTCTTGGCCAAAAAGTCAGCTTTCTCATTTCCGGGCAGACCACAGTGGGATACCTAAACCACTGTTGACACCCATCCCAGCCATGTTGATCCCCGCATAGTCAAACCTAAGACTTCGTGCTAAAAGTTGCGGCTTTGTAGAGCTAAATTAAATATCATCATCATAGTTCGCGCAGGATGGGTTACAGTAATCTGATTAGTTTGATAATAAATTGAATCGTATTGTGGGTCAATTCTCTTTCAATGAAGGACTATAGTTTTTCCACCCATGTCTTCAGGAATCTCTTTTAGCACAGGACTACTCAAGAATGTGGCTTTCAGAGCACTTTGTCAGGGTACTTGGTCAACAAATATTGATATGATAACCTAGAAGTGTGGCCTGCTTTGCGATGACGAGTAATTAGTCCCCTGAGACTTCTTAATATGAGGGGTGGAAGATATGTCATTGTGTAATTGTGCGTCTCTGTTGAATGAGGGACAATATTTTCACCAAAAAAAGTGTGCTCATATGCACATGAACCTCATCTAAGAAGTTGGTAGCTATCAAAAGCAATTTAAAGGATTACACGCAAAAGTATCTCCAGAGTCTAGATAACCTGTAACTCACCGCTGCATGAAAACTACTTGAAAAACTATTTCTGTCTTTGTTATTTTCTCAGGTCTTTACGTCCATTAAGGCTACTGACCTCTTAACATAGTCAATAGCAAGTAAATAAGTGACTGTGTCGTCTGGCCTGGTATCGATCTCCGTAAAAATAGAGAATGCTAATTGAAAGAATGTGATCTTCTGCGACTAATTCCGCATTTCCTTCAGTGCTGACCATTGAAGTCCCTCCTTTCGAACACGCATTCTTGATTAACTCGCCTCCCACAACTCTCGAATAAACAGATATGATCCGAAAATGTTTAATTTTTTTCTTCCAATACTCATTTTTTTTTCTAAACTGTAATTATTTGTATATCTAAGAAAACACTAGCGCTCATTTCAAGTTTCAAGGCTCTGGATGCTTACATTTTTTCTCAAACAGCATATGTTTACTGTAATTGATGAATAATCAGACACAGACTGTTTCTCATTCGATTTTAGTGCTTTTAAGTAGCTCCCCCCCAATTCAATACATTACACATTTTTAATCCACCTTCTGCATGTTTTTTCCAGCGACTATTCTAGTTTGATTCCTCCCCCCCGCACCTCCCAAAGTTTTCCTTTTTTTCCCAGTCTCGTAAAAGCATTTGTTATCTTACGGAAAATTCTTAACCTGCGGAAGATTACACTAATTTGTCCCCAAAATGATCCCAATTCTATATCCCCAAGGGCTTATTAATAGCTTACAATACTGCTAGGTGGTGCATTTTACTAGAGCCACCCTTAGGTAATCCTTCGGAATTAGAACTTTAATTAGACCCTCTTTTATCTCCCTCCTCCAGTAAAATCTTGAGGCTCCTTTAAGAGAACAGAACATTAATTAGATCCGATTCTATACATAAGCTTGTGTCTTACCTGATTTTAATTAAGTTTCAGCAGTTGGTATTAATAAATAAAGAGCAGAAAGTATTTAGTTAGCTCTTTCTTGATTGCTATGAATGTTTTTTCCAAGACGGTTATTCGTATTGTAGTTTAAGTTTTCAGTGTTAACAAAACTTGTTGAAGTTATTTACTGTCATCTCAAAGAATTGATTTTTACCTCTACCGAAAATCTCCCTACGGAGTTAAAAAATATTACATTTAACAAAACAGCGGAATTGGTTCGTTATCACAAGACCACTATCGAAAGAAATCCTTTCTATTTAACAATGTTTCATTTTGATTTTACGAAATCGTTATAAATTCTTGTTTTATTGTTTTCCATTGTCAAGTAATTTTCTTTACTATTCAGTGTTTATCAATATACTATAATTAGCATTGATATCTAAACCTAATATTTAAGAAAAGTGAAGTTTTTTTCCGTAATTTTCAGTAACGGGGTCTTGGCACGTTTTCAAAAATCTTGAAGCTACATCTATTTCAAATGTACGTATGTATCTCCGGTAACTAAAAAGCGGTATGCCGTAGGAAGTTGAAATTTGATCTATAGAGTTTGTGCGAGGGTTAGTATTGTATCTTCCCATTTGTTTGCATTTCAACAATCTAAAAGGGAGTCTTTGCAAGTTTCTTGTGACAAATGGGTGTTAATATCAATATATTGAAGTAATGTCATAAACGGGCAACCACTTAGCGATATATTGCCAACCGTTTTGTAGCTAACATGGTGATGTGTGGTCAAGTGGTCGAAAAACTTGGTGACAAAAAGGGAATACCATATTTGGTGTCTGTGAAAGCCTTTAATGCACATAAAATCGTTTTACTCTTTGACACTATTATATTGTATTTTCGTTCCTTTTACTCTTCCCATAATTTTCGTTAGATAATTTCTGATCTCAGACGCCTCTAAAAAGAAAAAAAAAATCATATTTCTAGAAACTGAAAATGCTATGCTTTATGTTTACTTCCATACTTTCAATGAAGCACAAAAGTGTTTAAGAAATATGCATTCAAGAAGCATATTTATAACGCGTGTTTCTTGTTACATGTATCAGTTTTTTTTTGAGTTGTTAAAAACATCAGTTATTAAATAGGAGTATACAACAGAAGTGTGTGTGTGTGAGGGGGGGGGCACTTCTAACTTTCAAAGTAAATCCTTGAAATCTCTGTGGTAGCGGTAACAGTGAACTTTTAGAAATATCCCGGACAATTTTATTGTGAGAATGTGGTCATATAAATAGAATTATTATAGTTTCATATGTGAACGACTCCCAACGGCGTGTGTGTGTGTGTGTGGCGGTAAAACTTCCCGCTTCCACGCTGCAGACCCGGGTTCGAGTCCCAGGTTGGACGCGGTCGACTGAACCTTTCATCCCTTCAGTGAGTAGATAAAATGAGCACCGAAAGTGCTTGGGAACAAAACTCAAATTCGCTTGAAGCGATATTTAATGTGTTATTTTAAAACAAACGCTCAATTAGCTGCGCTTGAAAACAACTACAACACTCATTGCGGAAAACATGTAATTAATGATGTCGCATGAACAAAGAACAGCACTGATGGGATTCTGGTTAACTCATTAGCTATTAAATGCGGTTCTAATCTACTTATTACTTTAAAAATAAAACTCTGAACTGTCAAAATTCCGAATACATTATTAAATAATAGGTAGTGTATTTTACTTAGTTTTGAGATTTTTATATATAATTATAATAACAAGTAAGTAAGCCCAGTGGCTCAGCAGTAGAGCTTCGCGCTTCCATAAAGCAGACCCTGGTTCTATTCCTGCGTTAGGCACCGTCGACTCAGCCTTTCATCATTGCAGTGGGTAAATAAAATGAGCACCAAGAGTGCTTGGGAAATGAGCACTGGAGGTTCTGCGCTCGTCTGACCAACTAACCGGAAAATCTGCTTTTGCTCTCAAAAGCCCTCAGTCACGAAAACTGAGATGGGCACAGTATGCTTTGGCACCCATGGGTTGTATCGCCACTGTCTTATACATACTTATACGATATATATATTTAAAAAAAAACAGGTAACATTAAAGAAACTGAAATGGTCTATAGCTGTCCCACGTTCAGGGGAGGCCCCGTAGCTCCTACCACCTATGAATTTGGTACAATATCACTTTAAACTCCAGGGTTTGCCCCCCGGATTGTATTTTGTTTTAAACTTCGAACTAGTATTTTTATAATTAATGTTTTAAACTAAAATTTTACAAAAAATGCTTAATGTAGGAGGGAAATAGTTCATGTTCCCTTTAACTTTACGTCATTCAAAAAAAGTTGTTTTTCTACACAAGATGAAGTTTGTTCCAATTTTCTCTTTCAATTAGAACAGGAAACTTAAGAGTTTCTAGTTTCGTGGAAAATCCTAGAAAGAAGCGAAATATTAATAGACTTAACCTTCACGTACCAAATAAGATTGCGAAGCAATCTTCGAGGGTTGGTGAGTGTTAGCGAGTAGGGGGCAGAGTCTAGTAATAAAAATAAAGTATAAATGTGTTTCTTTTATCAGTTGCTACTTCTGTAATCACTTTGGCTGTGAGGGCGACTAAATATATTTGCTTCTTTCTTTTCAGCACATGTTATTAGTTGCGTTTAGTTGCCAATCACCTACCTTGCTAACTCGTCCCTAATCGTACTAAGGCAATTCTACGTCAAATCCATCAACAAAAAAAGTTTTTGACCCCACCATTTCCAATTTTAAGGACAATTGGTGCCAGGGATAAGATAAGTATTCCTGCCATTTTTTTCAATTCCATTTGAAAAATGTTACAAAATACAAGGCTGTTAAAAAACTGAAGAAGAACGAAAAAAAAACGATAAGTTGTGACATACAAATGACTGTAACTTCTCTCCTAGGTATAATAGAATAAAAATTCAAAACCCATTGTAAAGGTAAAGAATAGAGCTTTCTATCGATATAAAATATGACTTTCTTACGATAGATTTAAGTTTCAAGGTCATTTACCGTGACTTTTGACCTTGAATATATCAAAACATACCACCTTAGAATTTCTTTAAAAAATATGTATTATAGCTCCAAAACTATTCTTCAACTACACCAAAGCTTAGAGTGGGATCGCAATGACAAGGTACTAAAAATAAAATCAGGAATGTTCACATGTTTTACATTGTGGAGTTCCATATGTCAGGTCAGTGACCTCCTTGACATTTTCACCATTTCCAATTTTACTGACATTTCGTGTGAAGGACACATATGAGCAGTGAGAAACCAAGGGTTGCAAGTGGACATTTTCAAGTTTTGAGTAAAATGCTTTTAAAGATAACGTCCTAGGTAGGCTTTTATTAATTTGTTTTTCCTATATCATGCTGTACAGCAGCACCTACCAGGGTTACTGGTTCTATCTCTCAGACAGAGGAGAGGTTCCCCTACTATTTGAGCTGGTTATCTCCAAAATTTTAATTTTACCTCTTACATACCTTTGCTTCTCACTGTCTCATATATAAAACATGGCCTGCTGCTTTCAGGTGAAGATGCTAGTTGCATTACTTAAATTATCTATTTTGTGCAGATTTCACAGTAAATAATGAAGAAAGGTGAGAATCAATGTACCACACATATGTTCAGAGATATTACTAGAATTATTTTTAAGATATGAAAATATTCATTGATATTTTTCCAATATCGCATTTATTAAGACTTATAACAAAGGATGAAATGGTAGTTGTCAGACAAAGAAGAGATGTGCACTAATTTGTTTTTTTTTTTATTATAAAAAAAAAACAAACAAAAAACAAAAAACAAAATGTTCTCACTGCCTCATACGACAAGATAAGAAATCCTGCCAATTTTCAGAGCTCTACTTCAAAAAATTTAAGAAATACAGGGTTGTTAAGGGGTCCAAGGACCCTTAACCTTCAAAAATTTCAATTTTCTGGAAAAAGTATATGTTATGCATGTTTTAATTCTGAACAATTTGATACCTTATTTATAACCATACGCAAAAAACTTTTCAAGTTATCGTGAAAATGCGTAAACATTCCCCATAAAGATTTATGTTTACAGCAGCTGTTTAATCTTCTTTTTGTCAAGTGCCGGTTTCCAGTTTTGCGCGCATGATATCTTAGAAAGTTTCTTATGTATTTCCGTTAAACTTTTCATGCATGTTTGTCTGGTTTATTTTTATGATTTGAACCGAAGTGTTAACTAAAAATAAAAATTAATATTAAAAAAAATATTTTCCCCCAAAATTTGGGAAAATTTTGATATTAACTTATAAAATTAAAAAAAAAAAAAATACAAAAATAAATAAATTTAGGTTCAGATCATAAAAATAAAACAGACAAGCATGCACAAAAACTTTTACGGAAGTATATAAAAAACTTTCTGAAATATCATGCGCGCAAAACGAGAAACCTGAGAAAACGCAACCTGAGAAAAAGAGGTTTAAACAGCTGCTGTTAACATAAATCTCTATGGAGAAAGTATATGCATTTTTTCGATAACTTGAAAAGTATTTTGCGTATGGTAATAAATAAGATATTAAATTGTTCAGAATTAAATTAGGCATAACATACATTTTTTCCAGAAATTCGAACATTTTGAAGGTAAAGGGTCCTTAAGAACTTAAAAAGTGAGAAATAAACGGAAAGTTGCGAAATGCAAATGACTGTAACTTCTATCCTAATGATAGTGAAATAAAAATTCAAAAACCATTGCAAAGCTAAAAACTAGAGCTTTCTATTGATATAAAACATGACTTTTCACCACGGGTTTAAGTTTCAAGGTCATTCACCGTGACCATTTGATCTTGAATATCTCAAAACACGCCCCCTTAGAATTTCTACAAAAAAATATATTTTATAGCTCCAACACCGTTCTTCCACTACACCAAAACGTAGGCTGGGACCGCAATGGCAAGGGACTGCAAAAACATCAGGAATGTTTACATATTTTTGTGAAGTGCTTTACATTATTTTTGTGCTAATATTATTTATTTAATTTTTTGGGCGTATTCCGCATAAAGTATGCATAATTTGACAAATCAACAGTTCTCTTAAATAAGAGCTAGAATATGACAGAACTTTTGCTTAATAACTGTAATTTTTATCTGTAATTAGCAACGGATCTTTGAAATAAAAACAGCAAGTTTTAGCCTATGACAAAGCTTCCCGCATAATGGCAGAGTTTTGTTTGTACTTCATGCGTCCAAAAATTAAAACAATTATATTAAGACAGAAATAATGTGAAACATTTAACGAAAATTCAGTTGACTCTCGAAAACTCGTAATTCCAAAAGACCGGTTAATGGCTTCGAGTTATCAATAGTTCGAGTTACGGGAAGTTCCATGTAATTATTCCTGATTTCTTTTGCAGTGCCTTGACATTGCGGCCACAGCCTAAGTTTTAGAAGACAAGTGTTAGAGGTATAATATGTATATATTTAAAGAAATTCTAAGGGGGCGTGTTTTGAAACATTCAAGGTCAAAATTCACGGTGAATTGAACTAAGGTGAACGTTGGAAAACGTTCACACCGTTGACACACAGTAAACCTTGAGACTTAAACCTGTCTTGAGAAAGCCATGTTTTATACCAATGGAAAGCTCTATTCTTTTTAACTTTACAGTAATTTTTGTTCTTGTCTGGAGAAGTTACAGTCATTAGCATGTCACCAACTTTTCGTTTATTTCTCACTTTTAAATTTTTAATAGCCCTATATTTCGTTAAATTTTTGAAGTAGAATTCTGAAAATTGGCAGAATTACTTATCTTGTCATATGTGTCCTTCTGTCCTTCACACGAGATTTCATTAAAATCGGAAATGGTAAGGAGGCCAAGAAGATGAACGACCTGGTATATGGAATTCCACAATGTAAAACATGTGAACTTTCCTGATTTTTTTTTTCTCAGTACTTTGCCATTACGATCTCTAAGTTTTGGTGTCGTTGAAGAATAGTGTTAGAGCTATAAACTATTTTTTTTTGAAGAAATTTTAAGGCGGCATGTTTTTAGATATTCGATGGGGTCAAAAGTCACGGTGAATAAATAACCTTGAAACTTAAATCTGTATATAGTTAGAAAGTCATGTTTTATATTAATAGAAAGCTTTATTCTTCAGCTTTACAATGAGTTTTGAATTTTTATTTTACTATAAATAGAAGAGAAGTTACAGTTATTTGTATGTCACAACTTTCCGTCTTTTTCGTACTTTTTCAGTTTTTTAACAGCCCTGTATTTCGTAAAATTTTTATAGTAAATTAAAAAAAAAACGGCAGGATTATTTATCTTGTCTTATGTGTCCCTCACAACAAATTTCGTTGAAATTGGAAATAGTGAGGTCAAGAAGGTATTTGATCTGACATGGAATTGCTCACTAACAGTAGTAAATACCGCTGGTATTTACTGCTATTAGAGAGAGAAACAGAGAGGTAGTTGCAGGCAGACTGACAGACAGAAATACTGAGTTAATTTTATTCATCTCTTAAAAGTTTATCTGTTCTATATTTTAAACCTTTATCATGTATTAGTTTTATACAGGTAAGATAAATATGAATAATTTAAAACATAAAAATAGATATTCGTCTTCTTTCAGGAATTAAAAATTTAAAGTAGAAATATAAATTTGGGTTTTAAATATGAAGAACTTTATTTATTTTAAAACATACTAAGCGTTAAGGAAGGACAGGTAAAAGTTCTGAAATAAAATATACAAAGAAAAAAAGAAGAAAGAATAGTATCTCGTGATTAGTGTTTATTTCAGAGAAGCACAGTCTGTCTTGAAGAAAAACCTGGTGAGGTTTATTTTAGTTGCTTCATCCTTTCCGTTCCTAAGAAAACGTAATATATATATTCTTTCTTTATCCTTTTCTTTCCTGGCCGTCAGAGTAAAATAGAAGTTTGCAATTCATCCCTGGAATTAGTGAAAGCATTGTACATTGTTGTTAATTTTCATGCTCGAGCTTGGAACACATCCCCTCCCCAAAATTACAACTGGAGTTCATGACAATGTATTTAGACTGTTACTTTGACAATTTTAGCTACACATAAGTGTTTAAAATAATTGAAAAATGAAAAATCAGTAAAAAATAATTGAAACAAACGAGAAAAGCAAAGAATTTAGTTCTTCACCAAAAATGAAAATTTTATAATAGCAACTAAAGATCACGGCAATGTATTTAACTAACTATTATTTTAGTTACAAATAAGGGAATGATTCCAGCCAAGAAAAATTTGCTAGAAAAGTAAATAATAGATAAAAAGAAAGAATAGAGAAGCAGGAAATATTAAAACTCTACAGGAAAACAAAGTCTGAAACTACAACGGGAGATCATGCCTTTTTTGTTACAAGCTATTATTCCATAAACTTTAATAACAAACTAGCTGCGTCGCCCGGCTTTGCACGGTCTACCTCGAAAATAAAAGTTATGTCAAGTGACGCCTGTTCAACCCTCAGGCTTGAACAAAAAGAAAAGAAAAAAAAAATCAGTAAAGTTTTGCGGCAGTTTGCGGGAAAACAACCAAAAAGTAAACATTTTAAATCTCACGAATACAGGAAAAGCCTTTAAAACAAAATCAAGAATGTTACTTCTTCATATTCGAGAAAGAAAATGGCAACATATCTTTCGTCTGAATGATTTTCTTTACCCCCGCTATAAATTTTAATAAAAGCATTGTTGCCGAAAGTTGAGATGAAGCACTGAAAAATAATTTAAATGGAGGAAAGCCTTCGAAAAATATGGATTTTATTTTGAAATCTAAGAGTCATAATTAATAATTTTTAATTGATATCTCCGCTAATTATTATCGGAGAATTATGTTAAATAGCCAAACATGAAGACGGGTAGATGACGAATCCATCGATACCTGGTTCGATGGTCAGTTCACTGTCGTTCGGGAGAAGAAGCTTGGACATAGATAGATAGATACTCAGATTTTATATGTATAAGATAGGAAAATAGCTATAGCTAAGCCTAAAGTAATAGGCAAAAATGCGAAAAGTAAAAATTAGAGAAACATGGAATTGAGTTCTTCGTAAATGGCATTCGGCACCAATTGCATCTTTTATTTATGTTTATTAGAAAGTGTTTAAAACAGAAAGTTTTTGTCAGATTGCCGTTGTCATTTTTTTGTGAATCCATCCCACTAGAAAACATTTGTACTGTCCAATCCAAGCTCATGGCACGGGATCCTTTGTCTCTGTTTGTTTAACTTTCGACTGTTTGATTAAAACATAGCAGTGTTAACATTGTTTACCTAAACATTCCACGAGAGATGTGCATATTTTCCACGTGGACAGTTTGAGTTTATATCGAATTTGTCCTTTTGACGGTGAAATTAGTGTGTAAAAGCCTGTGAAGCTCCTAATGAAATTTCAATACCATGTTCCCAGCACAAAAGTCCTTTTTATTAAATTCAGAAGCGGATGTCTACAATGCAGGAGGGGGGGGGGGGAGTCTTCTTCGAAGGGAAAACTAAAGCTGTTTTGTTAATGCGTAGTCCTGGGTTAAGGGTGGAAGAGCTTATTGATTAATAACCAATGTGTCTAGAGGAACATCAACTCTTTTTGTTATACTACTTGAAGAGTATTATAATCAGATACATTTTGAAGCCCGCATAAGCAAATTTCACGATTTAAAAACAAAAAATACGCTTCAAAAACAGTCAAGCCCAGTTTTGTGCTTTATATTGTAAGTAAAAGTTTAGTATCGTGGGAAAAGAGGGAAAAGTAATTGGAACTCTGAAAATAACAATTATATTTGAATGTTCTGTTATTTTTATAAACAAAATGTTAAACATTCTAAATGCTAAAATCAAAAAAGCACACATCTCTTCTTTTCCCGACGTTTTTTATATTATCTTTGAAATATAAGATGTTTTTGTGGGAACAATAACTAGTATGACTTTCACTGTTTTCATTTATTTCTCTCCTCTAAAATAAATTTCAGTCCTATGAAAATATCATAAAGTTTCAATACTTGAAGAAAATCTTATACGTATAACTCAGATTTAAACCATTTTTTTTCCGTTCATTTTATAGTTTATTCTTCATTAGTATAAAGAGATTCATGATTTGCATTTTTCTACGATTATTTATTGTTTTGCCTTGTCATTTCTTACAGTAAGAGTCTGACTTTTAATACTTTAACTAAAATATCTTAGCAAAATGAAAATCAATCACTGAAAAGTGGAAATTGAAGTACATAAACTTATGTTTAAAAAAAAAACATTCATCAGTAATGGGTATTAAATACAAGATTTATACAGCAATACCATTTTTTATTCATGCTTTAGGGAATAGCCGTAGGTCCTATGACAAGAGTTTCGTTACGGAAGTGGACAATTTTGGGCACATATTTTTCATATTTTGAAGGAAAGATTTTCGTGATTTATTGGATCATTATTTGAACATACATAACTCATGAGAACGCTCATTTATTTCCACGGTTTTAGGAAGGTATGCATCTTTTTTCTGTCACTTACTTTTCTTCTTATCTAAACTTGTATTCACTAGCAATTCAAAGTCATCATTGACATAGTAACGTGAAGACAAATTAGGACATTGCCAGAGGATTTATTATTTTTAAAATTTCAGTGTTACTCCTAGGTTAAGTTAATAATGCGGTAAAAAAGCACATCAATATCTAAACTTAAAATCCATTAAGTTAAAGGATTTATATCAGTATGGACTTATATGTTATGTGCAATGCACCGACATTCCTGCTATCCCATCCAGAGACTGCAGTTTCGTCTTTGTTTGGACTCATCAATTTGAAATAGCGAATAACCGAGCCGGAGGCAGGTGTTAACTCATTGAAGCTGAGAGTGCCACCAAACTATTAGATAAAGTAAATCTCACCAACGGCAGTCCGCTACCTTCTTATAAATATACCATGTATTCTGTATATAATTATAGCACAAACTTTGCGAAACTATTCCATACACCAAACACAGTAGGGGAGACCGGGGCAGGTTTTCCCATTTTTTTTGTTTTATTTTTTATTCAAACATTTTGTTAAGTTTTGATTACGCCTTGAATTCTTGTACTTTAGGCTAAGTATTAACATTACTAAAACATAAAAAATTTAGAAAACTTTAAAGAAATAAATATATATTTGTTACCAAGTCACGTTGGAAAACCAACCCCGTAGCCGGGGCACGTTTTCTAACATATAAAATTGGGTTGGGGCAAGTTTTCTAATTAGTTTAAATGGTCTATAATAAAGGTAAAATAAACATGGAGTGTAACGTAAAATTTATTTTCTAATTCATTGGTAAGTACAATGGGTACATTCTTAATAATTTATTACATTAAAATGTATTATAACAATAATCAAAGTTAGTCAGAGTCATCTTCCATATCACTGTGACAGTTAATACAAACAAAAAACAAAGAGTCTTCTTTTTTGACGAACGCTACGTGAGCCCATTTCTTGCAACGAATACACTGGATCCACTTTCTTTTGGCTCTGAGTTAGAAAAGGTGTCAAAGCAATATAGGCAAACACAGTCTTCATCTTCTTCCTCACTTAATACATTGGCATATTTAGTTTTATTTTTCTTAACATTGCGAATTGTCTTCTTCTCCCTTTTTTCGTCAACAAATAGCTGAGGCTTCACAGTTTGCTTTCCTTTTTCATTTTTCAAAATGATCGTGTTGGACTTTTTCTCTCTTTTTGTTTCTTACTCTGTTAGGAGTATCCCTTAGAATGGCGGATTTTCATTTTTTCCTCCCTTTGCCTGTGCGTTTCCTCGGGGCAGCCTTTTCAAATGGTCTGATTTCTTCGGGGGATGGCAAACACTGTTGAGGCAAAGAATCAGCTACCGGCGAGCGAGGTGGTTGTGGGTTAGACTCACCTTGTATGTCCTTAGATGTAGAAGGAACACCTTCTGGTAGCCCTAATTGTGGTTGACGTGGGTCATTGAGAGTAATTGAAAAGGAAGTGGCTGGACGATTGTCAGAAGTGTTAGTTGTTGGGCATACATCGTCTGGAGTCGATGTGTCTTTGAACAGATGGGGACAAGTCTTCAGTTGAGACCATTTCAACTGCAGGAACTCGTGCTGAAGGTACATCAACTTGTGGCATTTGGGTTGTAGGAACTTCGGCTTGAAGTACTTCGGCCTGTGGCATTCCGACTTGAGTGCCATCAACTTGAGGCATTTCGGCTTGAGGCATTTCGGTTTGTGGAAGTTCGGCTTGAAGCACTTCGACTTGAGGTACTTCAGTTGGAGCCAACTGAACATTAATGAACTTGTGGCGGTAGTTATTTAATGTTCTCGTATTTATATTAAAGTCTATAGAAGCTTTCCTAACACTACATCCATTTCTTAGAGCTGCAAGCGCTGCATTTATTTGCGCTTGTGTGTAGTTAGTTCCCTCGGTTTGACTCGTTACGGTAATTGCGCACCATTTTCAGTCCATCTGATATATCACATTGGAGAATGAAACTCAGTTTCAGATATGACTTGATACTATTAAAAAAAAAATCAGATCATTTAAGTAGTTATCCAAAATTTAATTTTAAATATTTAAAATTGTGGTTTTATGCAGTAATTATAAACTGTATTGGCTAAAAATACAAAGTTAAACGGTAAAAAAACAGAAAAAAAAAAAAAACATAAAAAACATTCATGGAGAGCCCGGGGCAGCACATTTTCCAATTAGAAAATGTGCCCCTTATTAAATTGGAATACGTACCCCAACGCCATATTTGATTTTTTTTATAATATTTAACTATGAAAATGAAAACTATTTGCCAAAGCAATCACGCCATCAGAACCGTAATGAAATATAGTTTAAAGTTAGGTCCAGACAATGAAACAAAAACAGTATCATACATGTTTTTTTTTTAATGAAAAGTAAATGCTTGTAAAGTTACTCACTAGAAGAAAAACCGCAAAAGCTGGCGTCTCATCAAGACAAAGCCAGCTGATGAAGTGAGGATCACGTGGAAGGCGTGCGCATTGCTACAGTTTCACACTGTCCGGTAAGCGTCGTTACCTAGCAAGAAACACTTAAACTATGGCGCATTGGAATACGTGCCCCTATAGAATATCTGCCCCGGTCTCCCCTACATGGTAATCCAAAAGTCAGTAGACTTTTAAAAACCTTATAATCATTGAAGAATTTACAGTAAAACGTTACGATTTGCACAGGAATGCTCGGAAACACAGGTTTTTTCTTGTAATGACGAAAAAAAAAACTATTAAAATTTTGAATAAAACGAGGCATTAAAGTGATATTAATAGAATGTTAAACAATGATCATTTTGTTCGATAAAGGCGCTTTAATATTATAGCTATTTGTTCTGCTCAACTGTCAGGCGATGGAAAACATCCTCCACAGTGTTAACAAGCATTTCAGAAGATGCAACTGACACATGGCGTAAAACTTCTTTTAACTGGTTCAAAGAAGTAGGTCGATCTCTCTATACAAGCGACTTGAAATACTCCCATAACCAGAAGTCACAAAGTGCAAGATCTGGAGACCTTGGGAGCTATTTCTTGCAAATGCTTCATTTTTGTAAAAGTTTTACTAATCAAGATTTACCCAAGCAATGATAGCGTGCCTAAATGTTTAATGAAATTTTATTTAAAATCAGTTTCTTGAGTCTTCGAAAAACGCGTTTGGTTAAAACGCGCCTTTTAAAGCAACATCAGGACAAGATCCTAAGTGTCTAGATGGTAGGAAATAAATTTATTTGCTTCTTTCACGCACAATAAGATTGTTCTAATAATAAAGTACTAGCACTACCGTTTAGTCGAAAGTGTAAGTAATATAATTTTTTCCCCATTATTTAGAAAATGACAGAAACTCAGAATACAATTTTACTTTATATTTCAAGAAAAAAGGGTCATTATTAAAAACTGGAATCTGTTTTACTTAGACATTTGAGTCTAATTGTAGAATTTTAAGCTAAACTGTAAATTCTGATTCAACAGCATTTGGAGACGGATCTAACAAGCGGCTTTACTTTACAAGAAATAACTTATGTTGTAAAACATGAACTAAAGAGGAGTTTAAATTGAATAACTTCAAGGTACTTATTAAATAAATTTAGTTGAAGAGCCTAGGAAATAAAAGTAGACATTTTGTTCCAAATCAACTTCTGAAAAAACGATGAACCGCTACCAAAAAAAAAAAAACTAATTTGAATTATGAAATTTTGAATTCAAAATATGTGTTTCGCATTCACGAATTTCGGCAGGACCTTACTCATTGGAGTTATTGTTTCTAGAAAAGGCTTCTGTCCCCTCAAGCCTGCCCCTTCTCCTGGGTGGTTACGTGTGTATGACAAAGTGTATGTGCGCAGACGTGTGTGAGTGAAGGCGTGCGTGCGTTCATGTATAGGCTAGCCTTGTATGTGTGTGTGTGCGTAAACCTGCGTGCATGCACAAAGGCGTGAGCGTATGTGTGTAAAGGCGGGTGTGTGTCAGCGTGTATATATGTCAGTGTGTATGTGTGTAAAGTAGCGCGTGTCTTTGTGTATGAGCGCGAGTGTGTAGAGGATATGCACGCTACCGGATTCCGGGGGACAGTGGTCAGGATCAGTGGAGGCGCTCGCAAAGAAGGATGGGCGGTGGCTCTGCAGAGGCCCCGGTTCTATTTGAGAAAGGAACCGGAACGTCAAGGACGGTCAAGTGAAAACAATTAGCAATCGTGATTGCTCAAAAAAAAAAAAAAAAAACAATATTTGTTTTTAGTTGATTGCTTTAAGGAAATCTAGAAATCGTTATTAATAAAAATTGACAATAGGACATTGTCAATGTTGGATTAGTTCAGATATTGTTGGATTGATTCAGTAAACCACAAAAATCTTGATATTTATGCAATATTATGTCTTGTCCTTATTCATTACGTAATTATTTCATATTTTCAGATTTGAAATTTTAGATTGGGAAAAAATGTGTTTCGACATAGTTACATTTTTAGGAATGCCTTTACCATTTGCGCGATTCAAAAAATGAGAAAAAAAAAGAAGCTTGAACTTTAAATTAATCTTAATAAAGAGATTAATGATTTAGTTTAGTGATGCTTTATTTTCTCCTTTCAAAAGAAGTGCTTGAGGGCCACAACCTTTTGCAGACCTTATGCGATCAACCAATGATCAGTTTTTTTATGTGCCACCTTTACGGCGCAAATATGAATGACAGTACAGAACTTTGATGCCTTGAGTTTGATTGAATTAAGAGTGAAATACAGTAGAACCTCCATATATCGAACTTCCACATATCGAAATTTTCTATATATCGAAATCCCAGCAAATTTCTATGTTTATCATATAGAAAAATAATTTCTATATATCGAAAAAATCCCTATATATCGAATTCTTTTTCGAGACATTCATAGATTTTTTTTCAACTTTAGACTGTTTGTCTCATGAAAAATGAAGTTTAGAGGAGAAAACTACGTCCACTAAAGGTTACTACGGAACGCATAAGAAATCTGGGGTTGAAAGGTGTGTAGTTACGTCGTTGTTCCGTTCTGAAGTTCTTAAATTCCCTTAAGTTTATTTCAAAACTTAGCTGTAACCAGTAACACTGTAAAATCAGTTTCAAATTATCCGTTTTGTTTATTATCATTTCTAGTCTTCTTAGCTTCAGTAAAAATCAGTCAAGTTAAGTAGATTAATTTTTTACTTTTCTCTCGATCACATTTGTTAAAACGAAAATCACCTAATGTTGCGATCAAGTTGAATTGCCGAAGAATATGAAGATGTATAGTTGGCGTAAAAATATCATTTCTGTTAATTTTTTAATCATCAACTTTCAATTAATCCGATACTCGTGTAAATTATAAATTGGGTATCATATACGAAAGTCAGCTTTTATTTTAATGTTTTAGGAGAATTTTTTGATAAAATAAGATCGTTTCCATATATCGAAATTTCTACATATCGAATTTTTTTCCGGCAATTTGCTACTTCGATACATGGAGGTCCGACTGTATATGATTTCATGTTCCGCATTAATATATTACAAAAATTTTGAATTGTTTTCTATTTAAACTTAGACAATCTTAATTTCAATAACACTTCTTCCCGTCTTTATTCGAGAAAAAAAAAAGAAGATTGTGGTGGTATGGTTTTTAAACTGTTTTACTGTTAGCTACTTTTAAAAATCCATATTTAGGCAAAAAATACATTTAACCACCTTATATCTTTCCCGTTTTACCTTTTAAATATTTTTTTAGCTTTAATATAATTCCGAATAAAACGTTTTTGGAGAACTAATTAAAATTCCATCTGATATGCCGAAGGTAAGATAGGAAAATCGAGCTTACTCGTGTGGAATTTCGAGTGCTTTTATACAACGGGACACATTGCAGCATAAATGGTTTTCCATTAAAGTTTCAGAAGCAGTAAAATACAATTATAAGATATCGTTTCTGTAATGTAAAATAAAGTATTAGATGTTCGATTTTTTAAATGGAATTTTAAAGAATCTTAGAACTTGGTAGTGAAAAAAAACTATCGGAAAAACCTGGCAACACGAAAAAGAAAATCGATTTTTGCTGAAAGGATTTGAAAGTTGGTTCTGTTCAATATGATATTTTGACCAAAATTTAATTATTAATAGAACACTTTCAGTAGAAGTTTTGATGTGACCGAGAAACGACTTATTAGGTAAAAATATATCTAACTTGTTGGTAGTATACAAAATATACCGAAGTGAATTCGCTTACATTATAGGAAACTCAGATACATGAAGTTATACATTGCAAAATATTTATTAATGTTTTGCGTTCGAGATATTTTGCTAATTCAATCAACAGTTTTACTCCTGAGGTACTTATTCTAAGAGAAACACTAGAAGAAGACTCATTACAGATACCACTTCGTTCTCTTAACTCCTACTAAATATTCTATGTTTTGCTATCATTGAAATTAAGTGAGTGCGTGCACAGTATAAGCTATACTAGTTCTAAAATAAATATTTAAAAATTCAAATTTTGTCGTGAATGCATAGGCCCTCTCCTTCACTTATGAAGTAATGCAAATATAATGAATGACATTTTTAAACTTAAATTCGATGTTTTTGCTATCGATTCCTTTTTATCAAGGTTTAACATAGATTCTAAGGGAATACCGCCAACTAGCACCAATGTTTGAAAACTGACACTGAATATTAAGGTAGGCGAAAAAACAACTTTTTTTTAGTTTCGAAGATGGGTAGTGCGGAAAAGGTATCATTGGTGGAGCAAAGTTCACATAAAAAAATTTGATTTTTTTTCCTGACAATTTCTTGATCTGCCGCAATTGGGTTGAAGTTCCAAAAAAAAAAAAAAAAAAAATGCTGTTATTTCATGTTTTTAGCCAAAATTAGTAAAAATAGTATGTTTTTATTTTCTATGATGAGTTGCATAGAGAAGGTACCATTGGTGGCAATAAACTCCCCTAAAATTTTTTAGCTGTGTGGTATAGTTATTTCTTTTGCCACAAATGAGTAGAAGTTTAGGCAATTTTCAGTTTTTTAATGTTTTCAATAAATTTTTTCAAATAGTAAAAATTTTGTTTTTCGGCATATTTCTCTGCCATAATTATGTAGTTTTATCACATGTGGTGCATTTTTAGATGCGTGCTATGTCATAAGTTAACTACTTATTGAGTGTAAAAATTTAAATTTGAAATGTACTATTCAAAAACTTCGTGCAGCTGCGTTCAAAATTAAGGTTAAACAGCACAGAACTCAACAAAGACTCAAAGATGGTGTGGATGAACAGACAATTCTTGCTTGTACTTTCAACAGAGAGATTTTATCTACAGTTTTAGGTAATAGAAGCTCTTTTCGAGTTGAATTTCTGTATTTTAGCGCTTTTACTTCTGTTACAGTATTGCAACAATGAAAGCATCTTTTCCTTCGTGGCTATCTGCAAATTCCGTGATATTTTAGTAGTTTTTCTATTTATTACACACAGCTGGCGTAGGACTTCAGGTTCTGAAATTGTTTCGGATAATATGTTATTCAAGTTTCTTGTGACGAATACATTTCGTGATTCGAGGTTGGCTGATATCGGTTGAGAACCAAATCGAGCTTATCGTCGTATTCAGTTAACCTGAATTTTATTTTCATAACCTTAAACCTTAAGCACTCGAATTTCTGGATAATTGTTTCTTTTTTTAATTGCTATCTATTTAGTCAATTAATATTCATCACAATATTTTCATACCTTGGCATTCGTCAGTTTCCATTGCTGTGGTAGCATTGGTGTGGAGTCTTAGGAAAGCCATGAAAAAAACTTTTTTAAATTCCTTTTGCGTACCCTGGTTGTTTCTTTAGGCGAATCATATGGGCAAATCAATTCATGTTACGAACAGTGTGAGACATCGTAATGCATCTTTGGGTTTCGAGGAACTTAAGTGCAAGCAAAGAGTTTTGTAGGTAGCTGTGAGTCACCTAGACTATGTAATAGGCCCTGGTTGGCTGTCTTGTAATTCTAAAGAACACAGGTCCAGTTGAAACAATTGCACAGCTATCAATTATGTGTTTTTGGTCTGCGTTCTAATTTTCAGTATTTTCCCTTGTTTTTTGTCAATGTAGAAATACATGGCAAAGGTAACTTAGAATGATAGCATAAGTAGGTTTTTGCATGCCTTCAGCTTGAGTTTGATTGGGCCAGAAAGTTCGTAGGTTCAGCAGTTTCCCTATCTTATTTATCAGGTGTCAGACCAGGAGTTCGTATGGAAAATGTATACCAAATGTTGCGATTCTTTATTTATTTCCTTCTGTTTTTTTAACACCTGCAATGACACCGTGGTTTTTTGTTTTTCTTTTTATGTTCTTACGGGAGTGCCGTTTCACGCAACTATTTTTAGCTAAGATATAATAACTTTGTTCTTATTTCGAAAAAATTACCAGTGATTAAGAACGAATTCTGCGTTACTCTCGCTGGTTTTGAACGCTAATCAAACATACAGCTGCACTAAGTTTTCTAAAAGCGTATTTTAAATTAAAAAATTTAGGCGCAATAAGTAGTTAATTTATAACTCAACACGCATCTAAAAATGCATCACATTGTGATAAAACTATATAATTAAGGCAGAGAAATATAACGAAAACAAAATTTTCTACTATTTGAGAAAATTTATTGAAAATGTTAAAAAACTGAAAATTGCCAAAATTTCTACTCATTTGGCAAAGGAAAGAGCTATACCACACATCCCCAAAATTTTTAGGGGAGTTTAGTACCACCAATGGCACCTTTTCTGCGCAACTCATCATCGAAAATAGAGACTTACTATTTTTACTAATTTTGGCTAAAAACATGAAAAAACAGCATTTTTTCTAAACTTCAACCCAATTATGGCAGATTAAGAAACTGTCAGAAAAAAATCAATTTTTTTACGTACATTTTTCCGCACTACCCATCATCAAAATAAAAAAAAAAGTTGTCTTTCGACCCACCTTACTGAATATGGCCTCTCATTTTCAATGCGAAATGTTTAGCCAAGTTGTTGATTTTTAAGTAAATAGTAGCCAGTACTTTTTATGATAATTTTTGTTTACCGTGCCGAACGAAATACACATTCAAACAGTGAAAAAAACCGTAAAGTGAAAACCAAGATATTTCGTGGTTTTCTATTACATATCAATGTGATCATGTAAAAAATAAGTTTACAACTATTTTAAAGAAAAAAATCGAAGATTTTACTTATTAATATTAAATGAACATATTCATATTTCGATATCAAATTTCTAGAAAAAAAAATTTAATTTAATTTTTCAATACCGTGTTTTTGTGTTACGTAACCTCTACGTATTTATTTAGCTCTTAATCATACGCACAGAAGAATGATAACTTTTGGAAAAGCATTCAGCTTTCTCTCTCACCTCAGCTGCTTTCTTTGGGTTTTCTGTTTGCCCAGCGTTCTTGAGATCCTGATGAAAAAAAAAGGGAAGAGAAATTCCTATTCATTCGAGACACTATCTTCCTTTTCAGCTTGAGAAAATCGATACTTCGGACAGATATATATCTACCCCTTTCGAAATTCTCACGTGAAGCATTCTTTCTTTGCTGACAAACATCCATTGAAGAAAGTTTGTAGTTCTTTCTTGTTGATCTTTGTAAGTTCAGTTTTCAGAAAAAATTCATTGAATAGTGCTTCCCGTATTCCCCTCCCCTGAATAAGTTGGAATCACCTTAGTATTTCTTTGAATACCTTTCTTCTTCATCAAAAGTATGGCCCAGTTATTTCATCTCCTTCAGTCCTTCAGATTATATATATATATATATATATATATATATATATATAATAACGTTAGAAGAATGACTTTTGCAAAGATCCAGAGTTGTATTATTCTTTAAAAGAAACCGGTCACAGTAAATACAAGGAAAAGTAAAGCCAGTAATGTGTTAAAAAAATACTGCCAGGTTACACAACTTTGTGCCAGTGAAAAAAAAATGTGTTCTGTTGGACTGCCGACTTATTCTCTACTTAGCGCACTATATTAGTTTTTTACTGCTTCCAAGTAACGTCATAAGACGGTGCTTCCGTCTTGAAGTACAACAAGGTAGTGAATACGTTGGAAATCCAGCGTGGCACATCGTTTTTTTTCATTGGCACAAAGTTGTGTAACCTTACGTTTCATTAATCATATAAAATGAAGCTATCTTTTTCTTTACTTTTAATTCAATTTTTCAATCATATTTCAATCAAAGGTTTTTTTTTTACCAAAAAAAAAAAAAAAAAAAGAAAATATTTTTCATATAATATAATAATTATTATTTTTGCATATAGTTTCGTCCATTAATAGCTTTAGTAGCTGAGTAGAAAACCTGATGTGTGGATGCTAAGATATTGCATTAAAAACTATATGGCATCGAAGGCAATCCAAGAAACGAATTATTTAAAAGCATTTTCTGTTAAAAAACTTTGTCATTACTAAATTTTATTAAATTTTAATTATTTAAAGACATAATTTTTGAATTTTGAATGCATCTGAATTATATTTAGTTCATTAAAAAATATTTCCAGTACTTAATCTTAAACTTTAATAGTGACGTTTATCCAGAAATTGTATTGAGTTCATATTTTGCAAACACCAACTGAAATAACTCCAAAGAAGGGGCACCTCTGTTTTAGGGACAAAAGGTCTTGTCCCTTTAATGTTTATTGTTAAGAGGTTCAATAGTAAGCGCAAACGGGAGTTGTTGTTGTTTTTCATCCCCGAGATCCGCAAAGCTAGATCAGGTCCATGAATTCATTCACCCTGAGGGTACCAAGACCAGTAAAGGATCACCAAACAGGTCCCGTCTGGTGAGCCCCAAACAGGATACTATGTGGGCGAGAGAGGCCTGTGCAGATGAACACTTAGCGGAAAGTTCGAACTGCTTAATACCATTGACAAAAGTCATTGTTGATAAATGTCCACTAAAGAGACGGGGAGAGCAGTTTGGTCCCGTATGCAGTAGTTCCATGTAAGAGAGTCACCAGGCTGCTTGCTATGATACCAACCATGCACTGCAGTGGCTTTCCAAATGGCCATGTTCGCTGCCTTTTGTTTAGTGAAAGACTCCATGAAAGTGGGAGAGGCAGCAGAAACAATGGTCTCACCGCACCAAGTCTTGCCAATGCGTCAGCAATTTCGTTACCAGCGAGATCGAAATCGGACGGGATCCATTGAAAGTGAATTTGGTGAAAGGGGGAAAGACGTTTTAGGATCTTGAGAATCTTCTCACTAGTGTCATCCCTTACATTATGCCAGACGGCTAAGTGCTGGATAGCACTTCTGCTGTCCGTAACGATCCAGATATCTTTCAACTGTGAAAGTAACAAAAGAGAGTTCAGACCTTCTAAAATTGCTGTAAGCTTGGTTCTGAAAACTGAGCAAAAGTCTGGATTTCTTCTCTGGATCTTAATTTCAAGATCCCGAAAACGAATGTATATGCCACAGCCAGTACCATCATCATCAAGTTTACTTCCGTCTGTATACATGTGAACAGCGTCTTAGGTAACGTGGTACATCCGTTTGCTTATTGAAATGAACAGAGAGGTTAGCATGAAAGAAAACCCCCTTAAGAGCCTCTGAGGGGTCAATAAATTGACACAAACTCTGGTGCGCAATAGAGCTGTCGAAGAGGTGACTAGACTCGGCCCGACTAAATAGACTGTCACGCTTGAGTCTCTGGTTTCTGCTCCAGGAACCTAGAAACATTGAGTTGCGATTTCGTGTGCCAATACCGGAAAGCATATTATAGTACTTCGCCAAACTTACTTTTTCTTTTAAGACTCAGAGGCTGCAAATTAGCCTCATAGAGTACAATATCATTTAGACAAGAATTACGTAAACCCGTAATGATCCTTGCAGTGCTCGAACACGTTCTAATATCTGAAGGTTTGAATCGGAAGCACTATGATAGATGGAAAAAACTATACTCCAAATCGAATCGGTCGAATAAGGGAGACATATGCGTTTCTAAGGGTACTAGCGTCGGCACCCTAATCACAGCTTGAAATGTATTCAAACATATTTAAGCGCTTCCTAGCTCTCAAAGCAAGATGTTCCAAGTGACCATTACTCAAAATCTCAGAATCCAATATATAGCCCTAGTACTTTGGATGTTCAGCACCAGAGGATCTCCGTTCATAAATATGCTTGGTTCAAAGTTATATAATTTTCTGTTGGTTGAGAAGAATCCCACGGTTGATTTAGAAGGGTTAAAGTCTAGTTTGTGGTTTAAGACAAAGTTCCGTATCTCGGACAGAGCCAGATCCACTGTCTCTTCAACCTTTTGAATATCAGGGTCTGAACTCCCTAGAACAATATCCTCTGCGAACAGACCTACTTCACAGTTCCCAATAGCCTTTTCGATTCCAGCAATGAAAAGTGTAAATAAAAAAGGATTCAAAACCGAGCAGTGGGGAACGCCTTGACTTATCTTGAAATTCTTTGAGGTCGCATTATTGAACTTAAATCTGATGTGAGTATTTCTTAGAAAATCATAAATCCAAGGCAGAGCCCTGCCACGAATGCCGAACTTATCATTTTGTTTGGTAATCAGTTTCTGAGTCCATAAACGGGAGTAGGTTGTATAAGGTAAATTGATTAAGCACTTTGATAAACTTTAAACAACAAAAACCATAAAAACAATCGAAAATTACACTAAAACAAACTTGCATTTGTAGTTTTATGCGGTTCATAACTTGAAAAACATTTTCTACTAGTGATTATGAAGTTGAATATTTCTTCATCTGAGATTTATGAAATGATTATAAAAATGTTATCTTAATGTATCACTGTCGAGAATAAAATAGAAAGTTACGCAATTAAAATTTGTAGTTTAAGAATATTTTAATCGCTTCTGACGAAAAATAAGTTCTGTGAGGAATACCGTTTTTGATGAAAAATGTATCCCTCCAGTTTTAATTTAGGTAAAAAATCACGTTCATTTATCATGAGATGTCTTCTTCAGGCATCAGATTTTACTTCTGATGTTATTTATGATAAGAGAAATGTCTACTTTACTTTTCCGAGGGAAAACTTTCATTATAAGTTTGAAAACATATTTTGCAGGAAAATGAATTAAACATGTCTTATGAAACACAGAAAAAGAAATTTGAGATTCAAAGATTATAAATGTAAATCTTCTATTTGAAAGAAAAATAAATAAGTATTCAACTACAATTATGTACTTTCCTACAATTACGTAAATAAATAATTATCTAACATGTTGATAATAATGACAACAAAAATAAAGTATTTGAAAGATAAAGTGTCTTTATTTTAAATTAAGATTTTATTTTAAAATAGTGACGTTATTTGCATCAAAGATTTGAAAAAAAAAAAAAAAAAACACCCTTCAACACTATCGCCACTGAACAACAACGAGATTTCTTGGATTTTAAGTTCTGAAGGAATTAGTTTTAGTCCTGTGTAACGTGCGACTTTGTATTAATTACATTAAATTTGTAAACAGTACAGTTTTTAAGACCCATTTTAAATATTTTTACATCATTTTATGCAGAAACTTCTGAAATATGTTCTGAGAAAATTGAGCTAGCCGTAATAGGACAAGGTGTAGTTTCGAAATTGGAATGTAGCACAAACTCGTGGTTCTGTTTCTCGTTAGGAAAACTTTAGACCTGCGATATAATTATGAAGTCAAAATCTGTATCAAATACTTTGAAACACATTTTCTACTGATGAAAGGAAAGAATATGAAAAAGAACAATGTGATACCCAACATTTTATGACTAAATCCAGAACAAAAACATTTTTCCGAATAAAAGATTATCCCCCTTACTGTTCTTAAACAGTATAATCACTAATTTCTCCATCATTAACGACAACATTGAAAATACGAGGGTCGATTCAAAATTAAGTTTCTTATCAATTTACAAAGATACAGCCCTGTCTAATCTTATTTTAATCTACATCGTTGAAAAGAAAAAACGATTCTCTATTTTTATACATAAACGCCATCTTTTTCTGTGCATTATTGTCGACGGCGCCTTAACTTCTGTATCGAGTGTCACAGAATTCCACCGCCAAAGTGGGACATGACATTCGACAAACCACTCCGTTTTTGACTGCAGTCCTAAGTTTAAGGAACACTTTGATGGCCAACGTTTCCGAAGCGACGACGATGTAAAAATAAGGGTGAAACGCTTCCTCAACGGGTTGGCGGTGGTGGAATTCTGTGACACTCGATACAGAAGTTGGGGCACCAACGACAATAATGCACAGAAAAAGATGACGATAATGTATAAAAATAGGGACACGTTTTTACTTTCCAACGATGTAAATTTCAATGAGAATAGACAGTGCTTTATATTTTTAAAATTGCTAGGAACCTTATTTTCGGATTGACCCTCGTATTTCAGTCTTGCGCAGCATATACAGAACTCTGCTTTCTGACTGCAATAGTCAAATTAAACAACTAATCTAAATAATTCACAGAAAATCATTTGGTAAATGTAAATGCTTTTCATAAAAAAAAGGAGGAATGTTTTTCAAGATCAACAATTGGTTTAGAATCTGTATGATTTTTCTTTTTTTGTTTACTTGGAAAAGAAATAATAAATTGCGTTTGAGTACACTTTAGTCGTCACTAGGGACATTAATCGTAATTTCTCCATGTGGAAAACAGAATTCACATTTGTTTCATTTGTTATCAATTTGAAAAAAAAAAAAAAAAAAAAAAAACCCTCTTAAACTGTTAAAGAAGATAACATAAAAATAAAGTTTCAAAGAGATAACAAGAAAATATCTAACGAAGATCTAGCACTGAAAGCTTTTGGAACTACTTTTGTTGATATTGAAAGTGAAAGTTTGATGATTAGTAAGGATGAAAAATTTCGTCTCGTTAAAGAAATGTATTGTAGTTTTTGATTCTTATCATTATTTCGTAAAAAAATCGCAGTGATATAAAGAAAAACTGTATGAAGTCACGATTTTTAGAGCTAGTTATTTCTTCACAAGTTTGGTTTTACTATTTCTTGAAAGAGAAAGCTGGAACATTTTCTTTCTTTTCAGTTTTCGGTATTAAGTGCAATGCGTATATTTTTTAATAAAAATTCCATTTTCAATTTCAAAAAGATCTGTTAAAAAATAACTAAAATAAAATAACTCGAACCGTTTATTATAGTTAAAAGTTTAAATATCACAACACTGTCAAAAATGAAGTTCAATGTTTCACCAAGAAGCGAGTTAAATCCGACAAACATTTAGCTGCAATTATCCTTTTGGAGCTATGTTTCACCAATTTAATAGTAGGGTAGACCAAAGCATGTTTAAGCCGTTTTTTTAATGAATTTTCTAAATGTTATGTTTTAATTTAATAAAATTTAGACATTGCGGTTTTATGAAACAGCTAATGGAGTCAAAATTGGTATATTAAGTTGTTGCTCAGTTTGTGTTTTTAACCGTTAAAAGAATTTTTTTTGAGTCCAAACCGGCTGCGTAAACGTGCCCCGGGACACGGGCACGTTAACGCATATTTATTTTGACACTTAACGTGGCTCTGTTAGAATATACAGGGCTCCCAAATGGTCCGTTTTTCCCGCCAAAGTCAGTTTTTTGGGGTAAAGTCCGCTTTAGACCGCTTTTTAACATTTTGGTCCGTTTAGTCCGCTTTTATATTGTTTTTACTCAAAAATCAGATTTTAAAAATTTTAACTACATTAAAAGATACTATGTGCTGACGTTTGTTACGCCCGAACACGCGGCCGCGGCGCTGTTTTTCTATTGAACCTGACTTTCTGGTATTATTTCGCTTCAGATTGACGTCATTACGCCTCCTTCAACCGCTGTAAAGCCCTGGTTTCCTAGAAGCGAAATCACCCAGCTTTGACGTCGCTGCTCGCCGTGACGCTGAAATCAAAGTCAAGTGATTCCGGCGTGCCACTCACAACGTCGATTTTGGTCGGGCGCGCATGCGCAGAAGAATCAAGTTTTCCTCTGGGCGATAAGCGACGCCGAAGGTCGGCGATTCGCTCCTAAGAAACCAATGCTTAACTTGGAAATCTAGCAAATGGATTTGGGGGAGGAGTTATAACATCAAATCAAAGCATTTTGCTACCGATATTCCTCACGGGTTCGTACATCCTTGAAAAAAAATCAAGAATGTTTCATCAGTGCAATTTTCTGAACTTGTATTCGATATGTAGCATCGTGAAAAATTACTTCCTGTATATGCGAGTTCAGTCTTTTTGCATCTTGTTAATATTTTGATATTTTTGACAATCAAAAGTTATTTTAACATTCATTAACTTAGATTAGCTCATTTTATATTTAATTACAATCGGTAATAAACTACTTTTTTTCGGAACCATGGTAACATCAAACTTTCTTGGACTTCGCAGAAAATTGCTTGTTGGGTTTTGAGATTTCAATCTCTTTGCATCTTGTAAATATTTTGATTTTTTTTGGCAATCGGAAGTAATTTTGACATAACACCTCCTTAGATTAGCTTATTTTTTGGTTAATTTTAATAGACAATTAAATTTTTTATTTTTGGAACCATAGCAACATTGAACTTTCTCGCACTTCGCGGAAAGTGCTTGTCGTGTTTGAGATTTCAATCTTTTTGCATCTTGTAAATAATTTGATATTTTTGTCAATCAGAAGTTATTTTGACACACTCCGCCATAGATTAGCTTATTTTTTGTTTAATTTTAATACATAGATAGTAAACTACTTTTTTTTTTTTCGAAACCATGGCAACGTTGAACTTACTCCCACTTCGCGGAAAATTGCTTGTCGCGTTTGAGATTTCAATCTTTTTGCATCTTGTACACATTTTGATATTTTGCGCAATCGAATGTTATTTTCGGATATGCTATCCTAGACTAGCATATTTTATGTTCAATTTTAGTCATGTTTAGTTTTAGATAATATATTTCTTTTTGGAAACTATGCCAACAGTGAACATACTTCGCGAAAATTTGATTCTCGTGTTCAAGATTTCAATCCTTTTGCATCTTATAATTATTTTAATGTTTTTGAAAACTGGAAGCTGTTTTGACATGTCCTACCTCAAATTATATTATTTAATTTTATTTTTAAAAACTAAAACTTTGTATCCTATTTTTTTTAAATACTCATAATGAGTATTTTCAATTTGAAAATATAGCTCTATGAATCTGAACTAACACATTTATTTATTACGTTAAGTTATCCAGTAAAAGTAGGCTCAAATTTACATTTAGTGTATTTATCGCTTAAGCAGCATTTGTATATTTTTGGGTGTGGTGACTTTAATAAAAAATTTTCTTTCTCACTAATTTATATATATACTAGGGAAAATACCCGGCGTTGCCTGGGTCAGTAATAATTATGAGAAAAAATCGTTACTTGCTTTTGTTTTCTGTTTTAAGTGAAAGAATTTAAAACCCATCTTTTTGACGTGATTAAAAATCGAGTTTCTTGCTTACCCATAAAACTAAAATAGCAATAAGTATAAAGAACAAAACAGTATTGATTTAGAAACGAAAGCACTATATTTAAGCATATACAAATTTCCAAAACATGAAATTAATCTTCTCATGTTTAAAAAGATTAATCTGTTGATACTTTTTTTTAACATGGAGTCTAAAACCTTCTCTGTATGGCTAATGAAGTACGAAGTGATTTGAAAAAAGTAGCTGCGCTCGTAATCCCCTTATACTTGCTTTAGCTATTTTGGGAAATTTCAATCATTGTGGGCTCTTGGTGCGATTTTACCGAATTTGCGAGAGTCATTTTGGGGTACCTTCGATGATTCTCCCCCCTTCTTTCCTTCCTTTGTAAAACGGTATGATATTAATTTTCGTTACAGAGATATCGTCGCCAGATTCTGAGATACTTTTGGTCACTATAAAATGGCGCTAAACAGTTTCATCCGAAATGTTTCCAAAATAAGTTGTAAAATCTGGTGATTGTTTGAAATTGTGCAAAAAGGAAAATTAATGGAAGTTTTTGTGCTGTTTATGGATTTGCCTAATTTAGTTGCTGGATTATTTAACACAGTAAAAAAAGTCTTTTGAAAATTCTTTGATTGGCGATATTTTGTTCACATGGTGAAAGCTGAGAAACATTATGACGTAGTCTTGGGCTTCAAAAACAGCGACGTTGAAAAAACTGCCAAATGCATCAGCTACGGAAATCTTTCTGCAAAAATTTTGGCGATCTGCTGGTTGATTGGATAATGAGTAAGCGTTCAATCAGCATAAATAATAATAAAAACCATTAATTACATTAAAGTTCCGTTTAAGTGGAAAATGATCAGCCAAATCATGTATTATTTGCCAATCTTGTGCAAAAATCTTACTTCAAGATTTGACTTGAGAAAAGTCTTGAACAGTCACGAAAAGCAAAGATAGTCAACAATACAACAATTGCCGCTATCGACAGGGAGTTGAGATGATACACTAAATACTGTATTGAGTTGAGGAAAGCCTTCGAACATGGAACTAAAAAGCTCATAACTCGTTTTTTATTCTACTTAGAAATTTCGAACAGGTGCCATCTTCAGCAGAAAAATCAGAGCTTTCGATGGACATATAATGTAAATATGTGCAAGTATTTTTTCATCCCTATATTAGAGAATTTATACGAAAATTGTGTTTTATTGCCCCCCTAAGGGGGTTTTGCCCCCAATAACGCGACGAAAACTACCCTATGTGTTATTCTGATGCATAAGCTATATTATTGTTAACTTTTATGAAAATCCGTTCAGTAGTTTTTGCGTGAAAGAGTAACAAACATCCATACATCCATACATCCATACAGACAAACTTTCGCATATATAATAGTAGTAAGATTTGAAGACAGTTACAATATTTTTTGGTGCCCAAACAACTAATACATACATATGAAGAAATGATTTCGATACTTAGCATACTAATAAATGATTTGCAAACCTCTAATATTTTTGAACTTCGTCATTCAGTAGCATAGCCAGAAATTACCTCTTGCTTTGGTGTTTGGTCATAAACTCTCATATGTATATAAACTTACCATATTTAGGCTGGAAATGTGTGTAAAAACCAAGGGCTGTGGAGGGGGAGGGGGACCTCCTGACTATATCTTCTTGTCTTGCGGTACTTTATATCAAAATGAATTTTCTTTAAACTGTTTACGTGAAAAATTTTGCAAACTACTATGTGCTAACGTGTTTACTGTAATAACTGTATCTAAAAGGTCTTTATTAGGTACGCACTGATTCATCGGTCACTTAAGTGATTATTTTTAATTAGCCAGTTTTTACCTGTTAATTAGTAGAAAATTTATTTTACAATTGAAGTTACTCTGTAAGATGGTCAGTTACATGCTTGCTTGTCACCTGCCCCCTCCCCCATCCAAATGTTTGTGTAAATAATATAATTCAATGGATAAAAAGTTCAGTTGTACAGAAGGTGATAAGGATTTATCATTAAAAATCATTATTATGGTTAATTAACGAATTTTCTTCTCATATTTAGTGCCAGGCAGCTAATTTGCCTTTTGGTGCTTTCCTGGGTTTAAACTATGAATGGTCCTCCCAAGGTCCTCTTTTTAATCCTAACTGGTCCTCTTTGGTCCCCTTTTTGATTCAAAGTGGTCCTCTTTTACCCTTTTCTATGGCTAAAATGTGTTGGGAGCGCTGAATATAATATCTTACCATCGTTAAAATAAAACAAATTTATTACAGACTGAATAGTTCATAAAGGTATAAAGTAAAAACTGAACGTGCATGAAGACAGCACTTCATAATTATAAGCTATACGATACAAATTTATTAACTCAATTAAAAATTAAATGGTGATTTTCAAAACTAAATAGCCTGAAAATACTAAAAAGTTTTGAGACAGTTCGGAGCAAAATAAGTGTCAGGGTACGTTTAGAAGTAAGACACAGTAAGAACGTGCGTAAAAGTGCTCCAGATGTCAAGGCGTAAACTTGCCCCGTCTCCAAGTTTGGATTTATTTTTAGCATGCAAAAATATTTAATAACATTTTAGTTCATACAAATATAATTCTCAGAAAAGGATCAAATCCTGCTAATTTTTGTGTATTTGTTCTTTATTAACTAAGTATTATTTATTCACAACAAGTTTCCAAACGTTCAACTCAAAATCTACTCGACTTGGTAAAAAACAGATTATTCTTTCTGCATGCTAGACCGAAGCTCGACTGATGCTCAAAAACTTGTGAGGATGTTTGCTAGGGACTAGCATCAATCTGTTATGACTGTTGGCTCTCCAGTTATAATTCGTTTCGAAAAAAGGTCACTGCGTAAACGTGCCCCGGTCTACTCTACTCTTACAAATGTACAATTATAGTAGTGAAATGATGAACTAGTTTCATGATGAAAGGTCGAACCACGTTTTGGAGATTTTCTCAACGAAGAGTTGTTTGTGAAAAACAGCTTACACTGGGAACCAAACGCGAGTATTCTAGACTCTAGGTAAATATGATTCGAGTTACTATTGGAACTTTGCCAAATTTCGCCAATATTGCCAAGCATAAACTGGATTTAGAATCCCTCTTTTTAGTGCTGAATTTATTGAGACAGCAATATTTGCCATGCAATGTTCGTCCATTTACTGTGTTATTTTCGTTTTAATGCTTTAATTTTGGACTGAAATTTCCCACTCAGGAACATGTACAAATACTAATAAGAAGAATGCATTATTTGTACTTTTCTTCTTTACAACGCATTTAAGAATGTTACATAGCTACCAAACAGCGAGAAAAAGACGTTTCTTAGATAAGGAAAGAAGTATCGTTTTTTAAAGTTTCTATAATATCCGCAGCTTTGATTAGATATAATCAGACTCCAAACTTCTAGAATTTGTATAACCATTATATATAATTCACTGGTAAACAGTGGTTTCGTTGCCCTCATGAAACTATCAATGATTGTGGAAGATTTGCTCTCGTTTCTGATTAAATTTTCATGTTGCACTACCAAAATAAGAAAACATGAAAAAAAAAAAAAAAAATACGATCTCAATTTTGTTTTGTTTAAAATTAGTATACGTCGAAAAAAATTGAAAGGAAAATGTCGGAAACACTTTTTATTAGAATTTTTCAATTTATTTTAAGAAGACAATCTCTTTTTAAAGACCACTAGTAGTAGAGGGGCTATGGTAGAAAATATAGCCGGAAACTGCATTTTGTGATAAAATCATGAAACTTGGCATGCATATAGACAATGTACTAACAAACATTTTTGGGAGGGGAGGCAATTCAAAATCCCCCCCAACCCCTCTCCCCCGGCAGCCCATTTTTGGTCAAAAATCCAAAACTACTTTTCTTTTTTATTTTTTGAAAAATACCCACTGTATCTTCTTTTGGGAGTTCTATTATGCTTACTAAAGCGTAAAAAGTCATCAAAATATCTTTAAACCTCCTAATTTTAAAATTAATTTTAAAGACTTGATTTTTTTATACAAAACCTTAACTAATTAAAGTCTTTAACATTTCTTGAGGGGTCGTTTGAGAAAGGTTTTTTAATGCATTTTAAAGCACTGTGTTAAGGAAAATCAATTCATTTACAGTAGAACCCAATAATCCGAACCCCAGAAATCCGAAACTTCAGAAAATCCGAACCTATGTTTTAAAGTTTACCATTAAAAATTGATTAGCTGCAAATTGATTTGCTAATACGCGCGCCAAAAATCTCAGAAGAAGCATGAAAATAGTGCTAACTAAGTGAAACTAATAGTGAAACTAAGAATAAAACTAGAAATTAAAAACCATAAACAAAGCTAGTAATTTTTCAAACTTGAAACCAGAGTCAGATAAAATATAAAGTATCTGCGCACGCAACTCAAAGGTATCTGCAAGCTAATCATTGTGTATCACGTAAAAAAAAAAAAAAAAAAAAAAAAAAAAAACACCGAGGGGAGGGGATTGTCCGGATTCCAAAAGAAAAAAAGAAAAACATTTTTAATCATAAGAAATAAATACTTGCAGGTATAATTAGAACTAATTTCCGCGCCAATTATGTGATCCTATAAATGAAAAAACCTAACATAAATTTCAAAAATTAAACTAAATTTCTTTTAGCAGATATCTTTGCATGCGTAAGCTCACATATTTTTAGGAATTATATCTCCACTGCAAATCATACATTGATGAGTCCTTTTTTTTCTTAACCACCTTGCAGTTCTTGACTAGATATCTCGTCCATTTAACATGTAATTCTGGGACTGGAAAACCGCAAGGGGGTTAAGCTGTCGAGTCAAAAAATCAAAAGGATATCCAAATTTCTGAGAATGAAGGAAAAACTATCAATTCGCTGCTTCTTGGAAATGTTTTGTTGAGGGAGGGGACAAAAACCAGTGCAATAAATCAAGTAGCTTAAGTGTTATTTATGAAGATGAGAGATACCACAAGGAGCAAGTCCCCAATCTGCCTTTGGTCCCTTAATAGCCCAATGCACACAAGGATTCCAAAACTATGTCGTATTTTAGAACGTAAGCACCGCGGCACTTCTGAGAAAAAAAGTTTATACATTGCCAATGCGGCGGATACAGCAGATTTGGCGCATATGGTGCGTTTTTTTTTAATAGTTTGCAACATTTTACAGAAAATAAATTATTTTGAAAAGAAGGAAAATTAAATGCTTGGAAGTTTCTTCAAAATGATAGGAAATGCGCTTTAAAATGTGTTTTGAATAAAAGATAACAAAATTTTTCTTTTGATTTTCTGGTGGTATTATTAAACACGCTTTTTTCCCCCAAACGATCAACTGTGCAAAAAATTGATGAATTCATTATCGACGTGTCTCGCCTTTTTTGCACAATTTAGCTTCCAATATAATTTAAGTCTTTTGCAATTAACGGGAAGATAATATAAAATTATGCCAGAATGTGTTTTATGTCTTAAGCTTTTAGTTAAAACAATTGAGCTAAAATCGGAAAAAAAAATCGAGCAATGATCTGGAAAATTTGCGGAATTCTTATTTCGCGGTCAAGTCCGAATCTTCTGCTTTAAGCATCGTTCTTTGGACTAAGGTGCTGAAATTTAAGCAGAGTTTATCCTGTAATTATTTCAAATTAAGTTCATAACTTTTTTAAACATCCATAAAGGCGATCGTTCAAAGTTTTTTTCATGCGCAATGTAAACAATTTCGGCAGCGATCCGGAATTCGGCAAAGTCCGTGGTTGTCGGATTTAGGGTAATTAACTGTCAGTAAGTAGTTAGGATTTTTTTTTTGAAATATTTAATCTGTTTAAATTGCGTTCCAGATATCTTCAAAAAAAAAAAAAAAAAAAAAAAAAAAAAAAAAAAAAAAAAACAACAACAACAGAAACAACTTTTTTTTTTCACATTATTTGTTAAACTGAAAGCGTAGCGCTTACGTCGGGTGCGGTGCTAATTTCCAAAAATACGGCAAATGCGAACTTGCTACCCCCATATGATAAGCTTTCAAGACACAGAGGTGCTTCTGCGATTTAATATGAGCACAAAAAAAAAAAAAAAGGAAAAAAGAAATACTAAGCCACATGAAGAGAATTGCTCAGTTATCACCTCTTGATGCATAGGAGAAAAAGGAGGAATAACATTTCAGTAATTTTTTAACAATTGGAAAAAAAGGACGGGTGGAAAACTAGAACATTACTCGCGATTATGGCAAGATGTGCATGTCCGCAATGAATATATCCGCAAAGCAGCAAATATTTTCTAACAGCAGCGAATGTATCTGCGTCCGTCTATATTATCTAGAAATGATTACTACGTTTTAGATTAGCAATATTAATTTTAAACAAATTAGAAGTAAAGAAGGAGAACTTGAATGATTGTCGCGAGATGCGCGTGCTCGCAACGAATGTATCCTCACAGCAGTGAATATATCCACCTTACGCGCTTGCGTATATACTATCTATTAATATTTTTTACAAAATAATTAAATAATATCAGTTTAAAGCAAATTAAAAGTGAAAAGTAAGAATTTGAACGATTATCGCGAGATGCGCGTGCCCGCAGCGAATGTATCCGCACAGCAGCGAATACACCGAACGCGCGAGTGTATATACTATCTTGTAATAATTTTTACAGTCTAAATAAATAATATAAATTTTAATTTAAAACGAATTAGAAGTAATGATATTATCTTTACTTCTTATTCGTTTCAAATTGATCTAATCTCTATCTTGTATTTAAGAACTTACACGATTATCGGACGACGTGCAACTCCGCGGCGAATGTATCCGCACGTCAGCGGATGTATCCGCGCACGGCGTGCGCGCGTGCGTCTACATTATCTAGCTCTGCTTGAAACAAACATTTGAATTGTTGTTTAAGAATAAACACAGCACTTTGATAAGTTAAAACGAAATCAATTTTCATTATCGGAGAAAAAAAAAAAAAAAAACTAACAACACTTGGAAATGAAATACGCAATTTTTTGGAAGTTTCACTCACATTCTGCAGTTTTATCAGTCATATGTGCACTTGAAATAAGGGGTAGGGGGCACGGACGTTGTTTTTACAGAACTCCAATCTTTGTTATTATTAAACGCTTTAAAACAAGTTTCATGTTTTTTCTCATTAGACGATTTGAGGCGTTTGTTCTATGTTTTAAACGATGTAAGAGAAATAAATATTTAATTACTACAATAAGAAGTTTAGTGCTATGTTAATATAGATAGCAATATTTTTACTATTAATAAAATTGTTATTTATTGAAATATAATTCACTGTTACAAAAACTACAACTAAATTGCAATACAAATCTGATTAAGTGATGCATACAACGATTATATAGAAAGCAATTTAAAACGTTTGAATTTACAAGTAATGTACACAAGTACATAACATTTTCCATTTCAGTATTTACACATAGGTGTTTAGATAAGTTCATTTTTGAAGCACCCACAAGTTCTTTGAGAACAGTTTTTTTTTTTTTTTTTTTTTTTTTTTTTTACACTTGCATAACGTAAATTCGCTTTCAGCAAGAACTTGAAACTTCGGGCAAACTCAAACAAATAAGAACGTGGTTTTCATTAGTTACTGTAAAACCCCAATCATAAATTGAAAATAGGCTAAATGTTTGGACATACTGCCCCACTGATGTCCACCTTGATAAGCACTAAATAACTTGCCTTAGGGCTTCAGCTGTGGGTGGTAAGTTATTCATTGATCATTGTTCGCTGGTAGAAAAAGTTTCCAATTTCATTTATGGACGGCAAGTTGCATGCATACGAGTAGTAGCAAAGATTAATGAATCGCTAAGATGTTTGAAATTTTTAATTAGGTGTGCATTTTTTTTAGGTTAGGATATATATATATATATATATATATATATATATATATATATATATATATATATATATATATGAAAATACACCAATAACATCAGGATAGTTTTTTCATCATTTCCACATCGTCGCTTTTTTCCGACCAGCAAGTAAAGAAGTAACCATGAGAGTTCCGCTGAGAATGAGTGGAATTCTCTTAGAACAACTGATTTTTGCTGACCGAATTTGTGCGCTAAGTCTTGGACTAATATAAGTCGAGAGTGTTTTCCAGCTCCAAAATCTTCTTTATCCCCTTTTTGTACAGTTGATGGAAGCATCGTTGTCAACAGTTCCAACGAATATGCTCATCTGTCCTCTTATTGCAGCATGCAAAACATGAACGAAGATCCAGAAATTAGCTTCCTCGTGATTTTATGGCACTAGAGATGTCTTATTCGATGAAAATCACCGTCACATCATTAAGAGCAAACATAAGATCATATAGTTAGTGCAATCATGGAAAACAATTCTGTCTTATCTGCGTTTCGTAGTAACTGAACCAGTTCTTAGAAAGCAAAACAATTTCTCTAAAATGATATCTTTCTCTTATTCCTCTTATATGTCTTACTTGTTGCATCCTGAAAAGAATGCCGATACTCCACCGAAAAATTTTCTCTCCTAGTTCGTTTTATGTAAACGATGAAAGAACCATCGTAGACAATGGCGTCACAATGTATCTCCATTGCACTTATTTTAAAAAATTAGCATTCATCATTTGCATCTTCACCATCACATCTTAACTCGTTTTCTTCTTCTCTCGAGTTGTTTTCATCAGTAGGAATACTATAATTTAACTCATTAAGCAGGAATGTTATTGACCAGACTTATTTCTCGTTCAAAAAACTCCATTTATTGAATTCGATGGAGGGTGAGGTTGATTTTCATAGAGGAGAAATTCAACTAGGTTGAAATTTACAGTATTGCAAATAATGAAAAGCTTTGAAAACGAATCTGTATCGGATTTTAATCTTTTCAGTAAAAGAGCAGACTTACTGATTTTTCTTGAAAAATGAAATGCTAAAAAGTTATTGTTTTTCTACCCGTGAACATAAAATGACTTTTGAGTCACAACTCTTTTCTCTATAAATTTGTTGCATTGTTTTTTTCCCCAACTTGCCCAATCTTCATCAGTTGCTCCACATATTCTTCATCTACTGCTACATTCGTCTCCAATGAGAACAATTTTTTCGTTGACTCTAAAAATGGATTCTCATGTTTAGCTATTTCTCTTCAAGACCTTTCTTGGAAACATGCTTTGGAAACTTAACATTTCTTCAATGCGCATATACAGCGTTTCTTTAAATCAGCAGAGGTAACTTTTTCAAACTGTGTAATTAAATCGATAATTTGAAGACCAGCCAACATCCATCTTCTTAACGCAGTTGGATCTGTGAAAGACCAATAGCTCCACCATTTCCTTTCACTATCGCATTGTTTTGCTAAGCATGGTCCGATCCAATTACAGAAAACACGTTCATTGTCTTTTTTACAACAAACGTTCCTTTTTCAAAGGCTTTGTGGGTTAAAGAAAAAGATCTTGAATAAAAACTGGTAACCATCCAGCATAGTTACCAAAGTATATGTATAGAGTATAACAATAAAATGAGGAAAACACACACACACACACACACACACACATACACACACGCACAAAATCAACTCCTTCAAAGTTTCAGTAAAGATACTAAAGTTGGTTGAAATCTATGATCTAATAAACTTTAATTTTAAAAGCACCAGCTTTAATACGGTGCTCCAAAACTTGAATTTGTTATATATATATATATATATATATATACTAGCTGACCCAGCCACGCGTTGCTGTGGCAAAAAAGTTGGATTAAAATGAATTTTTACTCATTATTTTGATAGAATCAAATAAATATTTTTATTAGAGCCTAAAACAGTATAGCCGATTTTAAAACATATGAGATTGATAATGGGCGTGATTCAATGTAAAAAGGATTCCTAAATGTTCCTGAAAATTATGGGCAGCTGATGTGGCCAATTTCTGCCAGTAACATCTCATGCCAAAACCCGGAAAGTTTTCCCATAAAAGTTAATAACCTTCCTGAAATCATCTCGGAAGCATCTTGAAAAATTCGAAGATCTTCCCGTTTGAAGTTAGTCGTGTTTCTGGAACTTTAGTGTAAACTTAGGAAGGGATACGAAAAAAAGCTTAGCAACTTTCTGATTTATTAAGGAACTACTATAAGCAGTAATGCAAACATAGCCAAAGCTTAGCCAGAACTGTAAGCAAGTATCGAAAATTTTTACTCAGTAACGTTTCGGATTTTTTTTTTTTTTTTTTTTTTTTTTACCGTGCAGGCTGAAGAAAGTACTTATTGAATTCAATAAGTACTAACTAAATTTTCTATGGAAAAAGCACTATACTTACGCTTAGTAAATTTTGTAAGTATAACTTCCGCAAAAAAAAAAAAAAAAAAACTTGAAAGTGATAGTAAATATCGAAACTGATTGTAAAATAACCGAATGTAGAAACTAAGCGTAAACCACCATACACTTTTAGATTCTACACTACATTTTATTCACATTAGCTTTCTCTATAGTTTGTAATCAATAACTTCTTTACAAAATACACTAACTAAATTAAAAACGTATAAAAATTAAATTTTTTCAATGAAGTAGATAACATTGACTTCGAACTATTGTTTCTATTATTTGAAAACTGAAAACTGTCTAAGCACTAAGTTGTGCACAATGTTCTTGATCAACCAGTCTTTTGCTAATACGAAAAGTATGATAACTTTCCACGTAAGAGTAGGCAATATTTCGTTGCCCATAAGAGAAATATTTATGTTTTAAGTACAAACCGAAAGAAGACATTTTTTGTTCTTTAAATCTATTTATGGTATTTGCAAATGCTCAACGAATCAAAAATTGAAGCCTTTCAAATGTGTTTGAAAATTATGACGCTAATAATGGATTACGTGGCAACACAAACATTTCTCCTTTAAACTTTTCCGACAAATATTGTTGACTTTTAATGTAGAAACGTGTACCGTTGCATAATTTAGGTGGGTTTAAATCGCGAAAAAGAATAAATTGTTGAGCCAATTTTCAACCGGAAATCGTGTAGACGCATTCCTGGTGTATCCAGGGAATTTAAAAATTCATTTGGAGTGTTTACTGCTTTGTTTTCATCGACAACTGTATAGGCTTCTTCAGCATCAATGGGGAGCTTTTTTTTAAAGCCGTCAGTAATGGCTCATTATTCGCAATAATTGTAGCTAAGACAGAGTCATTGCTCTGTTGTTATACGTTGCAAATCAGTGTTAACTAAGTCGGTGGCCCAACTATCAAGTGACGGCATATCATAATAACTAAGTGGCATATTTGAAATTGAAACGCAAAAACCTTCAGTTAAAACTAAAGCTTCATATTCATCTCTGGTGTAAAATCTGGATTTGGACATTTGTGTGTTTGTTAAATTTTATGAAATACGTCTTCAAACGTGAAAGTAATATAGTTTCTCCTTAAAAAATAATGATTGTGTTGGATAGTATGTCGTCAAAATTGTTTTAAACAGTTGTCGAATACTGTTTCTCCTTATGTCAAACCTGCATTAGAAAGTGTCGACTCCCAATGACTTTGTGCTACCAATAAATACAATTTGCGACATGCATCAGGATATGTATTTGACAGTCGACAATTGACGATCCACAAATATTCCTGTCTGTTCGGGAATATTTACCGAAAACAAAACTGCTACAAAACCAGCGCGATTACAGAGGCAATTATGATTTTTAAAAAATTAAATTTATCTGGAAATATACTCTCAATTAGTTCACTTTTCGTCTCAACGGCAGTGCAGAAATTGTCTGGCTATGTGTTGTACTGTATATTTTGATACAGTTCAATTTCACCATTTCCAATACTCAGCAATTGCTTAGAAAGTACTTATGGGATTAGATTATTTTGCGTTTATACTCGCATGTTCATGGCCAATCGCAATATCTCGTCATTACGCTATAAAAAACGTTTTTTTTAAACATGCGTTGATTTCATCGGAATAACTGGTAATGTCTGCCGGAAGTCCCCAGACAGTATTCAGACAATTTCGCCTAAAAGTTTATCGTTGCCATTCAAATCTTGCATAATCCTATGATGTGCTTCGAATGAATGCTTTTACTCATGAGCCATAGTACACTTATCCCAAATTATAATTTCACTCTCTTGCAACACTACAGCCATACCAAGTCTTTTTTTTCTTTATTGTACACATTGCGTTTTGTTTGTTATGAATATCTAATAGGTAACTTTAAAGCTGAATGTGCTGTTCGTGTACCATCTAAAAAAAGTAGCAGCAATGCCTGACGATGCAATTGTCACTGCAATTTTCTGTTGCGAATGTATCTTTGCAAGAATTAATGATATTAAAAATTTCCTGGGGAACAAAATAAAGAAAATAATTGTTTTCCGCTTAAATTCATTAACTTTCCAGAAATAAACCTGGAATATTTTTGAAGAATTCAGTAGTCTTCTTGGTTAAAAAGGTAGTTATGATTCTGGCACCTAAGCCTAACGCAAGATTAATATAATAGCCTGGAACCTTCCTGCTTTTCTAAGAAAGCTCTCAAAGCATTAATACACGCATTGCCAACGCGAAGACAGACTCTCAAGCAAGTAGCTCGAATGTAGTTCCTCTGCAACTCTTGCAAAGCTTCGTGATCCAGATAACTTTTCGCACTCATTGGGTGTTGAGTCAATCTGGACAAACCGCAATCACTCCGAAACCGATACACCTATTAAATACGTTTAGTTAATCTTGATACTGGTGGAGAAAAATACTTTTTTCAACGGTGTGAAATCTGCAATTTAGAGCAATTCAAGGAATCGTTTTGAAAAATATAGTTGATTTTCTCAGGAAGTGAATAATAACCTGTAATATCCCGAAACGTTATATGGAAATTCTAAGCAACATTTCTGAGTTTTTTTATCATGGTGTTTTTAGCAGTAAGTCATACCATGTTAGAGTTATATCGATTAATTAACTTACACCGCCATCTATTAAGAATTTTTAGAACTAAACAATTAATTTACACTATTATTGCATAATTAATATGAAATTTGCAATAAAAAATTATAAAAACTATCCTATCTTTTAAGTTGGACCAAATGACACGTAGATATGAAATTTGAGAAAAATTAGTTGAGTAGTTTCGGAGTTTACTCCGAACAAACATCGTGACACGAGATTTTTATATATATAGATATACACACACACACAGGGCGGAATGGCCAGGTCGGCTAGTCGGGGATCTCCGACTAGGCCACTTTAAGTAATCTAACATTTTTTAAAGCGTAATAATAGAAGAAAAAATGAAATTTGTTCACTCTATGGGAAAAAAGTGTGTGGAAGCAGGTTTATTTTTCTCCCATCCTTAGCCCCCCCCCCCAGGGGCCAAAGTAAATAGCCGAAGTCCACAGGTGCGAATGCTTTCCTCTCTTTGTCAACTTTTCTCTAGTTTTTAGAGCTCTGGGGTCCATGGCTCCCAGTTTGAGGAAACGGGAGGGGGCCAGAGAAATTAGGGTCCGACGCGGCCTGAAAAAGGGCCCGGGACGAAAAAAGAGCGTTCAAAAGTGCTTCTATTAACAACAATTGGCCTGCACCACTAGACAAAGCAGCCCCGGCCCTTCTACAAATGTGTGGGCCCTGCTATAAATGTGTGGGCCATGCTTTGGGGTGTTGATACATGAGCAGCGGCATGCACAAGGTTGGGGACTTTGATGCAGGAATGAGTTAAGTCCAAACTTTTCCTTTTTTTAAAATTCATTTTTGCGTGTGGAGAATTGGTTGTTCCGATTGGTGCAACAACGGGTCACAAATGTAAGATTAGAACTCTGCTTTCTAGTAAATAATGTGGGAAAGAAATTAGACTTTCGATCGTACACTAATGTTATTTATTGGTCTTATCAAAAATGAGTGAGTCTGGACTTACCTGGTTCTTGGTTTTTGCATCAAGGCTCAAGAAGGAAATTGTGTATTGCAGATTTAAGGTGGTCCGGGATACATTTTGAAAAAAAAAAAAAAATGGTATTAAACAATTTAGAGTGTTGAAATTGTTTGCACTGATTCACCATCAGTTTGATTCGCAAAATCATAACATAAATATTAAAAAAAATATTTAAATTTAGTTATTGTTTTCTAAAAAATGGGGTTGCTTTAAATTGCTAAAACTCAAAATATTCTTGGTCAATTTTCAAACTTTGTTCAAAAAACTATGCACAAATATCTAAGATTTAATTTTTATTCGACGATTTAAAAAATATCAATTCAATAAAAATAGAAAATATTTCAAGAAAAATTTCGAAAAATTCAAAAATACTTTTAAAAAAATCATATTTTTTGAACTAATGGTTTCTTTTTTTCAAATTCACCGTATAAAAATCAAAGTAAACTGTTTGAAAAAGATATGCTCCAAATTTCATTGCTTTATCTTTATCAGTTCTTGACTTATAAGAGTTTGAATGCCAAAAATCGGGAAAAATTGCATCATGGAGAGAAACGCGTTTGAAGTTTTAAAGTTAAATATATTAGTGAAAAGAATGCAACTAAAAATATTATATCTTTCGTTCTAATTAAGATAGAAACAAGATTCAAACGTCCTTTTAAGCAGAAAAAGACGGAGAAGTTTTTTTAAAATGATTTTTAAAAAAAAGACATTTTGTTTCTCGGATCCCCTTAAATATCGAAAAATTGCCAAACAAAGTCTTCGAACCTTAGGCATTCTCTTAAAGTCACTAAAGATAGCTTAGAATTTCACTTATAGAAATTTTCATATGAGAGCTTCGTAACGCTTTTATTTGCAATATAGTCAGAAATTGATTTCAGTTTCAGAAAAAAATGCCCAGAGAGAACTAGTGTTTCCTCCAGACCAAAAAAGGGGCAGTGCGCTTTCAGATAAAAGGATAGAGAAGTTTTGTTGGATAAAAAAGGTGCTTCTTTTACTTTTTGGTATACTAGGTACATACAAAGTTCAAGTGTTTTCGATAGTAATTATTTTTAAAATATTAAAAATATTTTTGATGTTTGGTTTTAAAGGTAATGCAAAAAACATTTAGATATATTCTAACCAGATTCTTGTGGATAAATGATTGAAACGAAAGAATGACGTTTCAAGGACAGGGGTCGAAGGTTAGTTTAAATGCGGAAGGGCACGGTGCCCTTCTAAAAAATCTTGGGGGAAACCTTTCTCTTTTCCTTTCAATGTTTCCAAACATATTATAAGATTATATTTTAAAAATTTCTATGTTGGAAATTTTCGAAGGAGAGTCGCCAGATTCCCTATAGTAACGAAATGTAGCTTAAAATTGGTTCAAGTATACTTCAGTTTTTAAATGTTTCCAAATGAGATCACTGACCCTCCTATTCTCTCAAACGTGACCAAAGTTAGTTTTGGGTTTTTTAATAGTTCAAACTCTAAACCATTTTGTAGAGAGCTCCCTATGCTGTTCCATAAAATTACATTAATTTTATTAAGAGTAGCCTAAAATTACATTTCTAAAACTTCCCATTTCGGAGAATTTCTGGGAAGAGCCCATGACAGTCTATTGTAAACAAAGATAGACTAAAATGAATTTTAATTTTGAAAAAAAAAGTTAAGAAAACAAAATTGTGGAGGAACCCCTTGTTTTCCCTCTCCTTGAACGCTACCGAAAATTGTAAAATTGTGTTTTTCGACATCAACTTTGAAAATATCGCTAGGAAGGGAATTAGAACCCTGTGTCCCGATTCTTTTCTTAGGCCTATGTAGATCAACCAATTTCAAAAAATTTCCGGGGGGATTTACCTGGCTCCTCATCTCTTTCCTCGTGTCCTTCCTATGTTGTCAGTATAGAAGCTTAAAGATGTGCCTTTTCAGGCTTATAACCATAAGTATCCTTTCAAGGCACATAAAATATGTGTCAGTGTTAGCGATATTCTACGTTTTATAATTTTCTATTTTAGAACTTTAAATCTTGATTTAGGAACTTAAAGAAAAATAGTAACTTGTGGTAGTTTAATGTCTTTGCTCGACTAATTTACAGAAGTGGGCCAAAATATTATTTTGCCGACTGGACCAAAGTCAACCAGTCCTCCCCTGTGTGTGTGTGTGTGTGTTTTTTTTATATATACATAAAATGAGAAAAAGCTTACTGATGATCAATTGGGTGACGGAGAATTAACAATAGCAACAATAGTAATAATAATAATGAACAGAAATTTAAAATTCAACTTTAAATTTCTTTCTATTAGAATTATGTTGTCTTGAAATTAATTTCTCCCTTTTTTCTTCAAGTCCTTGTTCTATTATACCCCTCGCAATTAGTTTCAATTATGCGTGCTCAGTCATTAAAACGAAGGGCATCATGACCGGATAATTGGACAGTTCGGGCAATTAGAGTTCGGATAACTGGAACCCTACTTTGATATAACACTAATGTAATGAACCAAATTCAGAAACCTGTATTTCTGTTATGGGGGGGGGGATTCACTTCAGGGAACTCACAATTTAAAAATATCGACTTTTTTTTAAAACCATTTTTTAAGAAGTTATTTCTAAAATTAAACATTTTTTGGAGTTTTAAATAGCAAAAAATGTAATAAACATCCATGGAATAACACAACCAATGATTAAAAAAATTATAATAACGAAAATTTAAAAAGAATCGCCGTTTTTAGTTTTGGACCAAAAATGGCCGCCAGGGGGGGGGGTTGGGGGATTTTGGAATGCCTCCCCTTCCTAAAATTTTTGTTTATACAATGTCTACAAGCATGCCGAGTTTCATAATTTTATCACAATTTGCAGTTTCTTCCCCCGTAGCCCCCCGACTATAGTAACTTGTCATCTGGGAATCTCATCTACCCTGATAACTCTTCTCCATTAGGGGAGATTGGAGATATTTGATTCCCATTTTAGTTTTCAATTCTTTTTCTCTGCTGCAAATTAGTTGTACGTGAACAAAGGTAATTTTTCCCTCTATCTGACAGTATTTTTTTGGTTAAAATTAAACAGAGAGTTTTGTTAAATTTTTTTTTTTTTGAGTAATTTCATAAAGGGATCATGTATCCCCATATCAAGGGGTACATGATCCCTTCACGGAGGATACTTGATCCCACTGAGAAAATACGTCGACTTTTCATTAGATCCACAATTTATTTATGGATTTTAATTTTCTACATAATGTTTCTAAAAAATGACACTATTTCTAATTTTCTTTATTAGATTATAATAATGTGAACACAAAATAACATTGTTTTAAATTCCACTAGGACATTTGTAAAAAAAAAAAGTACGCTACTTTAATGAACTTATGATGCTTTTGATCAGTTACTTATTCTCCAATACAGTTGTTAACAATATATTTTATAAATAAAACAAACATTTTTTTTCAAAGTAGTGTAATGAAGCTAAAATAATGATAATGATAATAATAATAAAAATAGAATGATTAGCACAAAAATCAACCCATTTGATTCTTGTGTTGCATTAATAAAATTAAGAGTTTTTTCAATTGAATTAATTTTAAAGAAGAGGGAAGAAAAAAGTAAATGTCAGTATACTTAAAAAAAAAATAAAAGAAAGCCCAGCATATGTTTTCAAAATCTGAAAAATCAAATGCCAAAAGTTCGTTTGCTGTAGTTCTTAAAGTTCCGCTCAACCCGACTGGCAGTAAGCAACTTAACACATTCATTCTCATTTACTACACTTTTGTCAATTTTTCAGGACAAATAGATTTGTTAAGCGTATTACCTTTTCGCTTTAGAAAACTTATTTCAAATTCTAGAAATCCAACTTCGCATTCTATCTGCTAATGGGTCTACATAATGAGGAACTCAATTTTTTCTTGTAAATCTAACTATCAATTTTTTCATTCAAACAATGATTTGGCATCTATTTCAATTTGTTCAAGCTCATTTTGCTGATCAGAATATAATTCATCAGTAGAGTTAGTTTTTGTTTAGATGCTTGAGGTGTTATGTGGGTTACAAGTGCGAACTGATATTTTAATTGTTTAGCGTATTTATACTGCAGTGGTTGTTTAAATCTATCACTCATTCTACGATAAATGTTATTATGCAAACGTGGTTTTGAATGTTTAAAGTTAATGTCAACTAAGCAAACAGTCATATTGTTGTTATTGTGTTTATATTGTCATATGGACACTTGGTACCTGGAGTCATGTATCCTTCTAAACGAAGGAATCATGCATCCCTAATATGCGACTTTTACAAACATACTTGTTCTATTATTAACAATCAGTGGCAATTTACTAAAAATATGTCTCAATTATTAAAGACTGTCTATACTTTAACATTACAGTTCTTATTTTTTTAAGTTGTATATTATGAACAATGTAAGCTTTAGAATGCTTTCCCCCAAAAAGGTTTTCCATGACACATTCAGACAATCATTTCTTGAGCTAAAACAAAATGGCGGAAAAAAAGTGTTGCCAGTTTTTATGTACAAGTAAAGTTTTATCATAATTGTCAAGTTTCAAATATCTACTAAATAATTTGGTACATTTTTGGCTGTGGTATCATGCATCCCCATGGATCAAGTGTCCCCAGTCTTTTACTACTACTTCTAGTTTTTTGTGAATTCCTCACTGCGAATTTTCTAAATTATCCGGAAATCTAGCCAGATAATTTTGAAGAAAGTATAACTTGATACTCATTATTTGCTTCTATAATCTTGAACCTTGTCAATATATTGTATCATTTTCTTATAATTTTGTGCTTGGTTGTGAAATTTTCTGCTATCAATACAAAACCCTTCCAAACTTTACTTTCCGGAATATTCATAACTTGGATAAAATTTGCATCTTTCACTGACTGCCGGATTTGAGAATCATCAAATATTCCGCCTTTAACATTTCTGTGATGAGCTAAGGAAATTTTTCAAAAATATATTTGAAACAATCTCCGTCCCTGTCCAACGCTTTGAAAAATTGTTTATCATATCTAACTTAGTATGGAATGGTGCAAGTATCATTTTGTCTCTGCTTACTAACGTTTCCTTAATTAACTTGGCTTAACTGACAGTTAAGTATTCTCCCAAATGCCACACATCTAGTTCCCAACGCATTTTGTTAGAATCAACATTCAACAAATAAAATGAAGTATTTATGTATGGCAACTTATCCAGATGGATCTTGTGGCAGAACTACATGCATTATACCGATGAGTCGACAGCTGCCTACAGCTCGATTATTGCCTATTCCTGACTGATAGGTCCATAACAAGAACGAAACTGCTGTGTCTGGATGTCATAAACGAATTGTCGGTATTTTACTAGTAATTCTGTAGTTTGGTATCTGTTCCCATTTAAATTCTAGCCTTTGCCAAAATTCAAGGATGCATCTTGCCATTAAAAAGTTTACATAACCTCCTGCCACGAAGATTTGTAGTTCTAGAGCTTGAATACTTCGTATCGCGGTGATTTTAATTAGCAAAAGAGATTATTAAGAAATTAGCTAAATAAGCGAGACCTCCCAGTCCTCCTTTGGAATAAAACGTTGGTTTCAGTCTGTGATATAAATGTTGTTTCAAAGGAATAAAAAAAGAGAAACGCCATAAACACAAAAAAATACTGTCATTCACTAAATTTAAAAGCAGGTTCTAAGTTATTAGATTTGTTTGCTTCACCTCTTTCTTCAGCAATGAGCTAGAGACTGCAGAAGTTCCTATAGTTAATTGCATTGCAAATTGAATTGAGTTACTGAGCGTTGTATGAATTACATCTTTTGTTAAGTTATATAAGCAAAATACAAGAATGGAAATCTCATTTTATAATAAACTTGCGAAATCTTGTTTAAAAATTTAATCTGTAAAAAAATAAATAGCATGAAAAAGACTACAGAATTTGCAGTAAATGTTGAAAATTAATAGATTGTTAAAAAAAAGGAAAAAAAAAAAAAAAAAAAACAACTATCATTTTTCTCTGAAACGAAGTTCTAAAATAGCAACATGTGTTAGCAGTATATCTTTTGAAACAGAATCTGGGAAATTTCAAACATGTTGGAAGTTAGAGTAAGAAATAAACAACGTCAGAAAAGCACAAATTCGCAGATTACTGCAGACACGTGTTTCGGCGGATGAAAAGACATCCGTCGGATGTCTTTTCATCCAGAAGCTCATTACATTTGCATTCAAAAAGGCGTTCTCTGTAATGCCGAAACACGTGTCTGCTGTAATCTGCGAGTTTTTGCTTTTCTGATGTTGTTTATTTCTTACTCTACTGTTCAGCACAAAGGTATTTATTTATCTTATCATGTTTGAAGTTAGTCTTGACTTTATTGTTTACTTTGTTTCGGACGATCTGATTCATTTTATTGTGAACAACTTCGAGTAAACACTTCATCTTAATGACTTTAAATAAAATTTCGTAACTTATTAACGTTTTTTTGCTGTTGTAGTACCTAAGATAAAAAATTGTTATTTCCTCCCTAAGTAAGCCATACTTTCGTTACAAATATTTTCCAATTCTTTGGCACTTACGGATTTAAACTTAATCTTGAATTTCAATAAACAAATGGAGATAGGTTTTATTTACAATACTTTCCTATTGAATATGAAGAAATTAAATTTCCGGATTTATTGGTTGTGGTCGAAATGGAAAAGAATCTTTTCCATTTCGACCATGGCCAATAAGCTTGGAAACGTTATTTCTTCATATTGACGCCGACAGTGAAAGCCTTAAGCAGTTTTTTTCCGATTGAATGTTTACATTTTTGATGGCATGAAAAATAATTTAATGCCCTGAAATTATGCTACAATTACAGTAGTTGATCTAGTTCATGATTAAACATAACATAAAAGTTTTCTCCATAGTCTAATGTTGAGCGTTTGGCTTTTTCACAAATTAAACTTCGAAAATTGAATTCAGAAATGGTGATATCAAAATAAATCCTACAAAAGTATTTCAAATATCCTTTTTTTTCACAAATCTTAATTCTTTTATTACAGTGACGCATTAAATTACTAAATCATATTAAAAAAAAAAAACATCTTTCATTCTCAGTGAATAAAAATGAAGCATGAGTAGTATTAGTGGAATTATTAAAAAAAACTTTTCTGGCTTTAACAATCTGGAATCATTTTTCCTTCAAAACGTCAGTTTTCTCCATGTTGCTAGAAATAAAAATTCCGCTTTATCACTGACAGAAAAGACAAAGAAACTGCGAAAGTATTGTTCTCCATTTCCTCTGAAAATACGCAAACTCTAATGAGACGGAAAAAGAAGTTTTTGGGGACACTTTCGACTGCTCGGATTTCGAAATCGACAGGTTTTCTAAGCCATTTAGCCCTAAGGGTTTAAAATTCCATTAAAAGCTAGTACAAATGATCGTAGTTTCTTAGATTCGTTTTAGCGAGAGCGTTTCTTTCTTTTATGTCATGTCTTAGACAATTTCAGAAAGCTCATAAGATAGGTTAACTTTATTCTGCGTTTAGTTTAATAATAAGAACGTCGTTGCTGACTTTTCTGACTTCAGGTTTAGTTTCCAATTTTAATAGTTGTGTTGATTGGTTGCACACACGCGGTCAACTTATAGAGAGGACTTTGACTTCCATCTTAGATAATAGTTTTTCTTTAAAAAATATTTGTTGGTTTAAAATTCCTTGCTGTATTTTCGATCTTTAACTTTGTGCTATTCAATGCTTGTTTTTCATTATTAAGTAGAAGATCTGTGATGTAAGAGGAAAGAGGAACATATGAATAAATTTATTTTTCAGTGCGATAGGGAGAACGGGGCTAGTTGTCAAAATTACAAAACAAATTTCCGATTTGTTACAACATTTTATAACGATTTTTAAAGAAAAAAACTATTGCGAGAATTTTCATAAAAATTACATTAAAGTTTACTATAACTATTGTAGATACGACACATATTACAAAAAAGAAAAAAAATCGTAACATTAATTCAATTTGTGAAAAATTATACACATTGATGTAGTTTGTAACAACTTACTCTACAATCGGGTATGATTTACTGTCCGGGGTAAATTTTTACATTAAGTAGTTTTGCCGATATATATTGTTACAAATTCTGTAAATAGTAATTATTTTTGTGATTAATTTGTTGTAATCTAGCTAAATTTGCCGTTTATTCCGTTATTTTTCATCTAAAAATATCTTAGTAACGTAACCTGTAAATAGTTTCTTGTAATGTACATACAATCCCCTAGCATTCGACTGAAGTATACGGTCCCCCTATTTTTCATTGATATGATTCGTGAATGAATAAAAAGAAAATACGAGACATTTGTGGAATGTAATTGAAGCTTCTCAATGGAATATTGTGGAAACTTTTCAAGGATTTATTAACAGCCTCCGCGGCATAAAGAGTCAGTCTCGACTGAGCCGTTGTGCTGAGAGTTTATTAGCTCTGATTTGCGAAGCCCTTTTGCGCTGTGTTTTTGCGTATTTTGATGTAAATACATGTGGGATCATTGAGTGTACAGTGTTAGTTGATATTTGCCTAATTGCTATAGCAGTTGTTAACGATATTTCTTGTACATAGCTGTAAATAAATCTCCTGTGTTTTCTCAAGAACTGTGTCGTCATTGAAAGAAAGTTTGAAGTTGTATCACAAACTCTTAACAACATTTTGACTTCCTAGTCTTGGGAAGTTTTCCCCCCATTTAGTAAATATTAGTTATCTGCTTAATGTTTGCCGCCTTCCCAATTTCAAATCTCAAAGAGTTTTTCTGATGAATCTGCAAAGTTACACATAACAGGCTTCCGCTTACACTTCACTTTTCTTTCGCCAGCTTTAGGAAAATGTCTTTAATTTTGCAATGTGTTATAATGTAATCACTTGATACATTTCAAGAGCAACAATTTAGCCTACATGGCACTATTTTATGTATTATTATGTGCAAATGGTATAACAAAGTTGCACAGAACGTCGATATATGTAATCGCTTACTTTAATTGTAGACTTTAACGTAGTACAGAAAGTATCGAAATGTTACGGAATTCACTCACAATTAAAAAAAAACAGTTTTTCTGTTCTCGACATCTCTGCTGCTGGATACTGATTGCCATCACTTCTTGGACTAATGAAGATGATACAGGAATTAACGCTGTCGATCTAGCATAAGAAACTAGTTTTCGTAGGTGAGGTTGTTTTATATTCAATGCAACAACTAGTGTCAGTCTCTCCTGCTAATCATTAGCTAAATTTAGAGTACGTACTGATTTTTTTCCTTATACTCTAATAGCATAAGGGATGCCACACCACTTATGAGAAAAAGCAGAATGTCCTCACAGCTGTTCACAAATATTGCGTTAAAACATTGAGAATCGCTTATGATAGGTACTACTCTGTGTGGAAGGAAGGTGGGTAAGCATGGAAAAAGTATTTAGCAAAATTTTTCTTCGCTGTCAAAACTGCATAAAATCGTGACTAAGACGTTTTTGCTTGCCACCATGAAAGTTTTCGTACCTTATCTATTCCTTGACTTAACAGGTGATGTTTTAGTTTTTCTGTTATGTTAAACCTCTTTTCTTTTCTTGATCGCTCAAAAAAAAAACTGAGAGGAATAAAATTATAGAAAATGGACAAAAGAAGAGAAGAAATTATTGTAATTCAAAACCAAATTAATTCATGAAGAATTTCGACAGCAGAAATGTATTGAAGCAATTTAAAAAACAAATTTGATTGATATAATTACTGTAAAATTTTAATTTAATGTATGGAAGATGTTTTCAGTACTAATGCTTTTATGTCTCAGATCAAACATTCTAACTAGATTTATAGTTTATGTGCTGTTACATTGAAATATTCAAACTTTTAACAACTTTTTTTTTTAATACAGTGGAGTCAACTTTACTTACAATTTAATTTCAACACCACCTACGATAAAATAAGAAAAACAACGTTACAAAAAGCAAAAATTTGCCAATTACAGCAGACACGTGTTTCCGCGTTACAGGGAACGCCTTTTTCAATGCAAATGAGCTTATGGATGAAAAGACATCCGACAAAAGCTTTTGTCGGATGTCTTTTCATCCATAAGCTCATTACTTTTTGCATTGAAAAATGCGTTCCCTGTAACGCCGAAACACGTGTCTGCTGTAATTGGCAAATTTGTGTTTTTTGTAACGTTGTTTTTCTTATTTTTATGCACAAAGGTATTTATTTATCTTACCACTTACGATATTCGTCATTAAAAGTGTTTGCAACAACGTTTATTTCAAAAATACTTGTTGTCATTAAATCCACACAAATTTTTTCCTCAGACAATTTTTTCCCTCTCGGCTTTACAATTGTTTACTTGAATCCGTTCCGAAAACATACCATAAGCAAAAGGAAACGGAATATAGAAGCTTTGTAATCCACGAGAGCTTTTTCTTCTCAACAAAAACGTCCTTAAAAACATCTTAATTTTCTTTGTTTTTAAAAGAAAAAAATTCTTTGTCATTAGAATATCTTTTCGCCATTGCAATAACTAAAGGTTGACAAAAAATAGCTCATAGTGTGGTAAATAAATGTTTTAATCATTTCTTCTATTCTCTCGAGATTTCTTTTGTTTATGTACAAGTGACTAAATATTTTTAAAAAAAGTTTTATTTCAAAATCTGAGCATTGTCTACATTAATTTTGTAATTTTTTGAAAGTAATTTTTTAATGCCGGTTTTAAGAGATTTTATTTGAGTAAATGCTTTAAAATGTGAATAAAATGTTTCTTAATAGAAGTTAACAAAAACGATATTTTTTCACTTTCGTTCAGATTTTAAGTAGCCGGAAGAATGATTTAAGTAAAATATATGTTGCATTAAATATTTCGACAAAAGGTTTGTACTGTTATTGTTTAAAAAAAATTGCTTCAGTACTTGAGGCTCAGTCGATTTAAAAGGCCGGATATGAGCTGTAGGCGAAAACATAACAAAGAAGCTGAACATATCTTCACACCAGTAACTAGATCGTTCTCCACAACAGTGTTAAGTCTACATTCATGAAGCCTTTAGCAACTCAGGAATTGTAACCATTAATGGCTACGATCAATTGTTATCCTTCCAGAGGTTGAACCCTTTTATATACGCAGTGAAGATAGTTTGGAGTCTTAAGAACCCTATGAATGGTCCCAACTTCCCAAACTTTTGTTGTAAAAGTATCCTGCCGTGCAGCTGAGATGAAAATGTGGTGTTGCTGTTATGTTATTGCTGTTTTAAAGTTTTATGCCTCCATACATTTGATTCAAGTGCCATTTTTTTGGATTAAAAAAATATATATCATTCTTAAATCTCCATAAACCATTGTATTTAGATAAAATATGTTACTACGAACATTCTGGTGACAATAACTCATTATTGATAAAATTGTCAGTTACGGCGTCTGTGCATGTGCATAGCACGGCAGTATTCAGCATACAGATAAAGATAGTTATCAATTGAAGCTATCGAAAAGGTTCTCATAGAAATAGATATCATTTACAGTTGAGCCCGCTTAATAGAATAGCCAATCTTCCACGAAAAAGTACAGTCAAACCCGCTTAATGGAATAGCCATTTTGACAGGAAAAATATTCTAATAAGTGGGATATTCCATTAACCGGGTTCAAAATAACACATTACATTGGTTTGGTATATTGAAAATGTATTCTATTAAGCGGGATTTTCGTTTAACCGATATTCTAATAAGCGGGCTCGACTGTATTCTTAATAAGCGGACTATTCCATTAAACGGGATCCAATAATAGGTACCAACGGTCGGTACATTGAAAATGTATTACATTAAGCGAGATAGTCTTTTAACTGATACTCTACTAAGAGGGCTTGATGGTACATATACAAATGTCAATTAAAGGGTTATAAAATGCTTAGTGCCATGTTTAAAGAGTAAAAGTGATTTCAAGGAAATCCTGGTGCAGTCAAACCCGCTTAATGGAATAGCCATTTTGACAGGAAAAAATATTCTAATAAGTGGGATATTCCATTAACCAGGATCAAATAACACATTACATTGGTTTGGTACATTGAAAATGTATTCTATTAAGCGGAATTTTCGTTTAACCGATATTCTAATAAGCGGGCTCGACTGTATTATTTTTAATGTTATGTACAGCGTTGGGCAGCTTAACTTCCTGTTTTCAAAACTTACTAAAACAAATTGTATGAATCAGAAAATATTTATTTATTTATTTTTTATAATGTAGGCGCTTATCTAAAGTTTTGTTTTACTTAGTTTTGAAGATCAAGTCAGTGTAGGTGACGTTCCCCATTCTCCATACGCAGAGTAAAACAATTTCTTGCGTTTGTCATGACTCTCTTTAGCATAGCAGGCGTTACGTTGGCAATTTATTGCTGGATGTTGGTTTTCAAATCTTGTAGGGCCTTTGAACGGTGCACATAAACACGGGATAACATTTGAAATCCAAAATCCAGGAAGAAATTGCCAACATAACATCTGCTATTCTAGCGAAAGTTATGACAAATGCCAGAAATTGGTTTACTCAGTGCATAAAGAATGGGGGACGTCACCTATCAAATTTTTTCTTCAAAACTAAGTAAGAAAAAACTTTAGGTAAGCGCCTACATTATAAAAAACAAATAAAGATTTTCTGATTCATACAATTAAACGGGTTTTATTAAGTTTTGAAAATAGCAAGTTATGCTGCTAAACCCTGTAGAATAGTATTTTTAAATAAAGAAATTTACGTATACTACTTAAAGAAACGTCAAGCTCAGTAATGAAAAGGAGAAATTCAGATGAAATATATTGAATGCAGTTTTCTTGTATGATCATTGCTCATTTGCTAAAGAAAATAAAAAGTTGTATGCATTTCTAGATTCTTGATTCGCGCACTTATCGAAGATTTAAAAAAATATGTCCAAACTTAAGTAAAGAGAACACAAAGTAAAACCGCTAAGTTTTCAGATTCAAATTATTTTAGTTTAAACCTCGTAAATAATCCAATCAACTGTCTAAGGGAAAAAAAAATCAGTTGCAAATAAATATCAATATATAAAAACAAAAACTTTCATTTGTTGTAAGGACGAAGTCTTTCCTAAAAATTTTGTTGAACATTTTGGCCATAAAAACAAAGCTATACCTGAAGCAGCGATGTAAACATTATAGAGCTTAATTTGGCAAAAAAAAAAAAGCTAAACTCAGCAGACTTAAGATTTAAATATTAAAATGAATAAAAATTTAACAAAAGCGAGTGTAATTTAAAGGTATTTAACGTCCACTTACGTTATTTCGTGAACCAATGAACAACTTTTAAGTGCTATGTGACCCCCTCCCTACTAGTGCATAAGAAGTTTTTTTTCCTGCTTTCAACATACATAAAAAATGCATTTGTTAAAATTTCGAATAATAATAATTTTTCCAATTCATTGGAGTTTTAATTAGATGGAATATGGACATTAGTTCATCCCGTAAAAATGTCGTATTCGAACTCATTAATGCATAGTTAATTATAAGATCCTTTTTAAACAAAAGTTCAAAAAATGGAAGTAAAATTTTTCGTAATTTCCAAACATTTGCATCTTATGAAAACGCATTTTTAAACTTAGTTGCTTAAAACTAAAAAAGCAATTTTTGTGTTAATACTGAGAAAAATTATATTTTGTAATTTACATTAATCTACTTCGTTCACTTGTCAAAAAGCATAAATTCAACCGTCGTTTTGAACAGGTCATTAATCTTGAATTTACCAGCTGTTACGGTTTTTACGTAGGAATATTAAATTACTTTGATGTAAAACTTCTTGCTATGCATTTCATAAACAAGATAATTTATGCGTTAGAAATTATGCTAATGCTTTTTTTTATGCAGCTAAACATTAAATAAGATGCTTATTTTCCATGAGTTTAAAATAATGAAATTTTCCGGCAATTAAAATTTTAAACATACACATACATATTTATGTTATTTTTAATACATTTTTTAAAAAACTTCGCTTTATTTAACTGGTAGTTGAAGGTATTATCAGGTTATTGGCAACACAAATCTTTACAGTAAACAATTAAACCATGTTTTGTTAAGTTATTAAACGAGATGGAAATTAAAAAGTTGGAACATAAAGTATCCTACAAATTCTATAAAAATTGCCGTCGGTACATCATGCATCAAGTATAAGTAACAATGATAATGTACTCTTTTTTTTGGATAGTATTGTGACATGCGACGTTAAATAGCATAATCTGGTATGCAGTCTGGTATGCTTACGCGAGGGATGCGTTCCAAGACTCCTCGCGTAAGTCGAAATTTCGTGTTCTAGAAAAAGGTATGCATATGATTTTTATAATTGACACAACTAATTATTTTAGACATTTTTAAACACCTTCAAACTGTTTTAGACCATTGTTTAACTATATATTAACGTTTCTTACATAAAGAGATGAATTTGTACTGTATTTTTTAAAAAGCTGCATTATTCAACACAAAATACTGCTACGATGCACAGAATCAATGATCAATGAGATATAGACGCATAATATAAAACAGTACGGTACGTACAGTATGTGGGGGAAAAAGCGCTGCACTATGACAGTATTGTTCAGTAGATACAATTATAGTTACATTTATAACTTAAAAATTTAAGATGATGATATATGCTGCGCAATCAAATCGTTACTCCAATATATTTTTAAATTATACAGTAGCTTCGCCTTTGCTTTTTCCTCTATGGTAACACATCTCTTTTAGGGTCTCTATAATCCACAATGCAAGAGCAGTTTCCAATATCATACTGTCTGCATTTTGCTTGGACACAACTCTGCGAGTTTCATAATAAAACTAAGTTCTGAACTAATACGGATTGCTTTTTCTTGACTTTTGGTAAGTATGGAAGAGTCACTGTTATCCCTAATTGTCGTGCTACCTTCGATCCACTTTTTGGTTCAAGTGTATCAAGAATATTTACCTTTTCTTAAATTGTCGCATACTCTCGCTTTTTGTTTCCATCTTCACAGACTTTAGATGAAACAGGGTGCCTAGGAGCCACAATATTTCACCACGTTTCAGTTTTAGAAGAGAAAAATGAAAAATGTGGAGTGATTATTTACACACACTTACAAAGGGATGTTTAGACTAGTGCGGTGTGTGGGAACATGCGCCCAACTAACAGTACTAACATACTAGTTATCTGAGATAACCATTAAGGTCTCTTCGTTCGGTACAGTGAACTTTTATGCAGCAGTTTTCTAGTATTTTTTTCTTTTTTTTTTTTTGCTTAGCACCGGGAAACGCAAATCTTTTTTTCACTGAAAAAAGGAGTTCTTGTAGCCCTGAAATTCATATATTCAATGGTCAGTAAATTATCGCTCTATAACCAGGGCTAAGGCAGAAATACATGAAATACACCGCCAGCTTAATCAATTCCAGCCGAGGACTGCAGTTTCGTGCTTATTAGCACTCATCAGCCCGGCATAGAAGTGACTGAGCTGGAGGTGGAAAACCTCATAAGGAAGCCAAGAGTGCCAAACAAACTGATAGCAAACTGGAAAACTACCAGTTTGTTTGGCACTCTTGGCTTCCTTAGAGGTTTTCGACCTCTAGCTCAGTCACTCCTATGCCGGGCTGATGAGTGCTAATAAGCACGAAACTGCAGTTTTCGGCTGGAATTGACTGAGCTGGCGGTGTATTTCACGCATGTATTCAATGGATTTCGCTCTTTATGCTTTGAGAAATAAAGTTCGTGGTCTCTAGTAACATTTTGTTCTTTAACTCTGAGCTTGAATTAGTTTTAGTCTAGTACTTTTCCTAAATTAGAAATACTTATTTCTGCTGCTCTAATTGTCTGAGAAAATTGGAAGAAGCTTAATCTGATCCAGAAAAAAGTTCTTTTGAATGACATGGAATATTAATAGATGTAGAATTTCTGCCAAATTTTAGGCCAAAAAAAAAAAAAGAAAAAGAAAAAAACGGACTTGAAATAGTTTTGCACCAAATTTTCAAGATTGTAGGAGCTAAGGGGGTTTCTCGATGCAGGCGTGCCACAGACATCCTTTCACAACTTCTTTGACGTTTCTTTTTTAATATATAAAGATAAGTAAATAAATGAACAAATAAGTAAGTGCAAATTTGTAAATAAAATGTAATCTAACAATAGTACTAATAAAAATATTGGGCAGCCCTAAACTACGTAATGTATCGTTAGAGTTGTATGCCGAAAGTTTATTCCTTATTTGAAAACAATGCAAATAAATTTCTTCCTCTTTAGTAGCTTTTCCAATAGAATAAAGGTGGGCCAAAAGAATCCATCGTACATACACATTAAAATGTATTTTATAACTCATATAAGGAAACGATCCAAACGGGAGACATTTTATGAGCCATTACACACTCTCTACTTCGTTTTATGACACTCAAGTTCATAACCCGAGGCGATGTAAGTTACACAGCACTTCGCAGCAAGAATAGGGTCATAAAACGATCCTCTATGAATTTGCAGCACATAACTCACCTAGTCATAAACTTTTTTTTACTATTCAAGCATTCATGCGGCCTCAGCTAAAAGTATTAAATGACTGAAATTACTTTGTCAAGTTTAAACAATTTTTCCGTTATTAGACAACAACTCTAAATCATTGGTTAAACTATTTTCTCTTAATACAGTTTTTCAGTAATACATTTTTTGCAATTTATTTTATAGGTGAGTCGTTTATGTTAAATACAAAGCAATTCAAAAAAAAAGAAGAAGAAGAAAGAAACTATCAACTAAAACAGTAATTCATATTTCTGCTTAAAAAATGTTCAGCGATCGAAAATGAAATATTGCTTTTAATGGTATTTCATTTAAAAAATGTATCTGTATTGTGCAATAAAAGGATTTGAATGACGCTATTCATATAGTACCGGTTGCAAAATTGTTCAAATGTACATGTCAGAATGAAAATAGGAGTGTTTTTGTAAAAATTTAAACTAGTAGTAAATTTTCTTTTAATATATCGTCGGCACCACATGCTAAACTAAGCAATGTGAAAATTAGCACTGTTCAGGAGAGCCAAAACAATATTTTTTTTCCACAAGATGTGTTTGGTTTCTTTCAATGTTTTAATTTTTCTTGACAACTTTAAACTTAAAACTATCGTTTGAAGTAGTTATAACCTGTAGGTAGCCCATTTTTGAGTACTATGGCAAACTATCGAATTTGAAATACGCGATTCGCGATTTTCCCCGTTAGTTTAGCATGGTGCCAACGATATTGCGGTCTGTAGAAATACTATCAAAGTACAGGTGTCCCTCGTATAACACGGTTAATTCGTTCCGTACAGTATCGTAACCGTGTTGTACGAGACTTAGAAATAATGTGAATCAAGCGATGTGTACCGTATTATATCGATGCCAATTTTCATGAAAACCAAGTAAAATCTTATTAGATTTATTGTAAAACATTAACAGAGTGTATTAAACAAAAGTGAAATTCCATATTTTTTAAACATAACTTTCGTGTTATATCAAGACGAAGAAGTATTAAATTCAAGTTTTGTACCGTGTAATATCGAAACCGTGTTATAATAATCGCCAATTTCGTACCGTTAGTTATACGAGGGACGCCTGCATCGTAATAACATCTTTAAATTATGAAAACATTTTAAAAAGAGCACATTCTTAAATTAAAATGTTATGTATCGTTAAAAAATGAATTTAGTAAAATGATAGTTATTAACTTTTCCTGCACTTTAGGACCAGAAAATGAAAAGAATAAAATAATAGTTTAAAAAAACTAAAAAAAAAAAAAAAAAAACACGCTTTCGTAGCAAAATGAACTAAAAAGTGAAAAATAATCTTTGGATGATAGTAGTTGACCAATCACTTAATTTTAATGTAATACAAAAAAGCGTGGGGTGCTGTCTATTTACATTTTTGCTTGGACATTGAATGGAAGAAATTCAAGACAACTGTTAAGAAGCCCCCCACGCTTTTTTGTATTCCATTAAAATTAAGTGATTGGTCAACTACTATCATCCAAAGATTATTTTTCACTTTTTAGTTCATTTTGCTACGAAAGCGTGTTTTTTTAGTTTTTTAAACTATTATTTTATTTTTCCGTTTTTTAGTCTTTTGTTGGAGAATTATCAGGCAAAGTTTTTTTTTTTGTGCGGTATATGAAAATTTGAATCAGATTGAGATTTAATTGACGAAATTATTTATGAAACGAGTGCGAGGTAATATCTCAAAGTTAAGACAAGGGCACCCTGATGGGAAGCTACTGTGAGTCATCGATGTATGTTTGCGGAAATCATATTTATATTACTTTGAAAATTTGAGATGCATTTGAATAAAAGTTTTGTTCAACAATGGTCTCATCAGCAATAAATTTCCAATTGAAGGCTCACCTCAATTTTGGCATGAAATTGGTTAAAAACAGTTATATTTCATGTTCTAATTACCTTGGAACATTGGAACAAATTTTGTCTGATGCAGAAAAATTAAAGGTTTTTGTAGATATTTTTAAATAATTTTTGCGAGTATTTTTTAATGTATTTTTTAAAATTTTTCCTTTTTCATTGTTGGATTTATGCCAAAATATTGATTAAAATTGGAGGAAACTCACAATTAAAAGAGTTAATTAATCAATTTGATTATGGAATATTGCATTGTCATCGGGTCTAAGGTCGCGTGCCAAATTTCAAAAGAATCCGATCGCAGGAAGTGGGCGAAATTTGAGCTGCAAGATTCCATTACAAGGACATACATACATACATACATACAGGTGAAACTAATAAAAGCGTGTTAAAAAGCTAGTTGGAACCAAAATATGCATTTTACTTAAAACGAATTAGACAAAAGCTTTGTTGTGAAAAACCTTTTTCTCTAGTTAAAAGCAGTTGTCTTTGTACTTGATCATATTCTATACCAATGGTTCTACACCACGTTCTACCACATTCTACACCACGTAGTAGAATTTCAAGGGGTGTATGACCTCACGTCAATGCTCAAAATTATTGATGTGGAAACTGCTATCCACGTGAACTGCTACAAGATTGCAGTTCATGTGCATTCTAAATAAAATAGAGTCAGAAGTTAAAAAAAAAAGGATACGTGACTGGTGAATGAGACGTGAATTCCCAAATTCCCCAGCCCCTAATTTTGAGCCACCTCAAAGTTTGGATATTATGCGACTACACAGAGTTTACTATAAAATCTTGCATCTAAATGAAGTGGAAAATAGATCCTGATTCTTTGGGGATTCGGCGGGAATGCAAATTTAAGTTTCTAGTCAGATATGTCTTTTCCCTTTTATTAGAAGGTTTTTGTTATTCTGTATAGCTTTAGTACTAATTTAAGAGTTTAAAAGACCAGTGATGGTGAAACAAATACATAAACGTTAAACTCAATGGTTAAAATACTTCATAAAAGGCTTCGGGGACAAATGTTATATTTCAGACCAGCTGCCAAACAACACATTGCGTATGCCGAGTTGATCCAAAAGATTTCTTCCTAAATAAAAGTATCAGTTAGATGTTCTTTCAATTAGATTCCTTAGGTTGCCATTGCCAATACAGAATTACGAAAATAAACTTAAACAAGCGTGGCGTTTTACTTTAGCCATTAGAAAAACTGTTTCTTACGTTTTTGATAAAACCCCACACAACCTAAGATTTCAGAACTACTAATAATCCTTGTATGGCTGGTATTTTTAAAAAGTGAGAGAAAGGGACATTGCTCGAGTGGATTTAATACTACTAGGTACTTGGAAGACACAGTTATTGAAGAGGGTCACGCCAACATAATGTCACAAACCTACAAAGAAGGAGTCAATTTGAGAACGATCATCTTAGTGCAGTTCATGAATACAGCCTGGGTAATCCAAGTGGTCTGACGTGGCGACTTTGTGATCCCTCAGACTTATATTCAGCTATATCCAAGATGTAAATGAAATTTAATGTCGATGAATTTAGATTTCATAATGATAAAATAAAGTTTTTTTTCCGTCGCAATATGGTACAGCTATATTAAAAGTACATGCAATATACCGACAGCCCTGTCATCCCATCAAGAGACTGCAGTTTCGGCCTTGTTATTGACTCATCAGTCTGGAGTAGGAAATAACCGAGCTGAAGCCGGGTGTCATCTCGTTCAAGCTGAGAGTGCCCACAAACTGGTGGAAAAAGGTAAATTTATCTCACCAGCGAGAGTACACTGACCTGTATTTAGTTCTGCCTCAGCCCTGACTTATTGGGGCGGTAAAATACTGCTTAATATTTAAAAATATGTTTGAAAGTAGAAACAAGTATAAGTAAATGATCGGTTTGCTTTTTTGGTTTATATAACGCTATGATGATAAATTTTTTGTTCAATGTGAATGTTCTAGTTGTGACTTCTGAATCGAGCATCATTATTTTATTTTATGTTTGTACAGACATACATGAATTAAACTTACATTTATTTTTCTAATTCTGTTACTCATCTACTTTTCCTCTTTTACTCATGGAGTTCTTCTGCTTGAGTTTCGTCTGAGGTTAGTTGGTATGTATGGAATGTTCTTTTAGCTGTTTTTGACGAATTCAAGGTAGAATTTTTATTGGCAGCTTCAACATTTTATCGGAAGCGAAGAAAACCACTACACATAAGTATTGTTCTGTACAAGTTGTCAAATCGCAATAAATTTAAGTATTACAATAAACTTGAAGTCGAAAACTATGAGCAAGATCCTATCTGATAAACAATATACCTTCAAGACGAACTAACGGACATTGAACGAGAAAATTAAATTAACATGTACACATAAAAAGCTTTCCATTTCGAAATAGTTAGGGAATTAAAAGGTTTTAAATCTACAGCGTCAAGAGTACGATACGAATTTACAACTTCAGGCACTTCTTTTCCACCATTTATAATGCAACGTGGTCCATTTAATGTAACTGAATGTGCGTTTAAAAAGTCATTTGTGCTAACAAACTAGCAAAATCTCGTCAAATAGGAGCAAAAACCAGATGATTTCATTACCAGGAAACCATTAGTATGATGTAATAAGGAAGAAATCTAGATGAGTAGCAATCAAAAGAACGTAGTAAAACATGATTTTGGATGCATAAATTACGTGTTCTCATGTCTCATTATCTAAATATGCCTTAAAGTCAGCCGCAATTTCAAGAACAGTCGCCAAATAAAAAAAAGTTTCGGTTCGTAACAGAAGACATCTTTCATACGATTCACAGATGGATGCCCTGCCTCATGCAGACGGTGAAATCGAGTGGTATCTTCAACTTCTCGCCAATATATTAAATTTGCCGCTTTTCCTAACACTTAAACCCTTTAAAACGGGGGAAATGGAGGGGGGGTCGAAGGCAAATAATTCCTTGCCAAAAAAATCTCAATAGGCTCTTTTGATTGCTACCCATGTAATGTTTTCTTCACCATTACAATATTCGACAGTCCTCTGGTTAGAAGAGTGTAAGATTATTTTAATGGAACACAGCAGCAGATGACTAATATGCGTGTCTTGACAGTTCTGTACCTCAGAGCCAGAGGAATGTATATGTCACATTACGATAATTTTACAGTAGAGAGGAAAAACTTTTTTCTGGTGCATGCAAAGGGTTTGACGCGCGCTCTTTTAACCCTGGTAAAAAAGGGAAAAGGATTTTTTTGAAAAAAGAATTAAGTTCACATGCCTCGATGCAGAATAGACTTCTACATACACTGCACTAATAAACAGAAAATCGCAATTTTTGAACTTACGTGCTTCTCGCTCTGAGGTACAAAGTTGTCGACCGGGCCTCTGCTATGTTTAGGTTGGATCTCATACTCTACGAAAAATCTTTTTTGCGTCAGTGAAGTTACGATTCCAGTTGTTGTAAGCTGATGGTAGGTTTAAAGTCGTCTTTATTTATTTTGAAATTTGCTTACGATTTTAATGATTTTGTGATAGATACACAATGCAGGAATGGATACATAATGCAATGATGGATATCCAATCCTACAATACAATTCCTTATAAAGGATGTCTCAAAATTTACGCAAAATTTTAATTTCCTGCCATTTTTACATTAAATTGTTGGCAACCCTGAAAAAAAAAAGCAGTTTGACAGCTGATAGTTTTGGGTTATTAAAAATGGAGCGCTATACGATACGTTAATGAGTTCTCATTATTGAACAATTATTTCAAAAATAATGAAATTTGAGGTTGTTCAAGTAGTTACTGTTGTTAGTGCTCGATACCGCAATACGGTAATACACGGGTGGTTGTGAGCATGTTGATGTAGACCCTTTGATATCAAATAGCGCCATAAGAAGAAATCTAATGACGTTAAATCACACTACCTAGGGTGCCAATTCTCATCACCGAAACAAGAGAGTAAACGACCGGGAAATGCCTCATGCAAATTATTGAGTTGTTTCACTGACTGTATAGTAGCATAACACTCCATTTTTACTAACCCTAAACTCTCCGCTGCCCAATTGTTCTTTTTTCATGGCTGCCAACAGTTTACGGCAAAAGTGGTGGCAAATTCAAATCTTGCTTAATTTTGGGTCACCCTTTACATTTTCGTTACTGTCTAATTTCCTTAAGCTGCCCATTTTTGAAACACTTATTTTATAGCTTAGTTTGACATCTTAATGGTTTACTGAAACAACTATATCAGTTACATGCAAAATTGCATGCATTGTTATCTGTTGAAAGGTTGTGTAAAGCAGAGATTCAGACAGCTGAGCATAAACAAATACTTTTAATACGAAACATGGGGACACACATACAGCAAGACATAGAGAAAAGTAGTGAAGACCGATAAACAAAACTGCGGCTCTTTAAATAGAATAGAGGGCATATTTTCAGTATCCAATGATGTTTCTCAAATAGCAATAAGCTTTCTCCAAAGTCCGATGGTGGATTAAAGAAGAGATTTTGCGAACTCCGTGGAAAGCTGCAAATGTCTCTTCCAATAAGATATAAGCACAGTTCTTTCTTTTAAACCAATGGAGAAAGCGATTACATTCAACACCCGCCCTTAATCGCTTATTACTAAACAACACAATGACATAAGTTCATGCAATTTAAATTTAGGAAGAGCCTTAGTAAACATATCAGCAATTTGCTTATCAGTAGAAACATATTCAATATATATATATTTTCAACATTTAAAATATTTCTAATAAACTTTAACTTAACATCAATATGTTTCAATCTACCAGAACTATTTTCATTAGTTATACATTTGATTGCAGACTGATTATCTTCATATATGACAATGTTATTTACAGTAAGAAATTCACATGCAATATTTTTATAATACACTAGATCTAATAAAGACTTACCAACTGCAAGTACCTCAGCTTCAGTAGAAGAAACAGCTATTGAACTTTGTTTCTTCACGCTCCATAAAATTGGACACTTTTTATAAAAAATAACGTAACCTGAAACTGATTTGCGATCACGCGGATCTGATGCCCAATCTGAATCAACATACATAGATAAATTAACATTAGAGTCACAACACTTACTATACACAATTTTATAATCAGATGTACCTTTCAAATATCGTAAAATTCTTTTAAGTCCGTTCCAAGCCGATTCTGTTGGATTCTCCTGCAATTGACTGAGACAGTTCACAGCGAACAGTATATCGGGTCGTGTTGTCATCGCAAGATACAATAAAGATCCAGCTAGTTCACGTTAAGGTCCCTTGAAGATAGTTCCTTCCTCAAAGTCAGCTGGAGTTGACTTTGCTACTAAAGGTGTTGCACTCGGCTTGCACTCACTCATGTTAAATCTCTTCAATAGTTTAAGAATATACTCCTTTTGATCTAGCACTAATTTAGTAGAAGTAAATTCCATACGAATTCCTAAAAACTCAGAAGCTGGTTCGAGTTTGGACATCTGAAATTCATTTTGAAGAAGTTTAATCACAATCATTATTTCTGAAACATCTGATCCAGCGATAAGAATATCATCAACATATAAACAAATTATTATTTTTCTTCCATTCACAATTCTGATGAAAATACACGGTTCCGAGTTTAACTGCTTAAAATTAATTTTTAACATAAATTGCGAAAATCTGAAGAACCATTGTCTAGGAGCTTGTTTTAATCCGTATAAACTTTTATTTAATTTGCATACTCTGCCAGATGAATCGTTGAATCCTTGCGGTTTTTCCATAAAAACAATTTCTTGCAACTCACCATTCAGAAAAACTGTTTTCACATCCATCACATAAGACTTTAAATCCTCTTGAAGAATCGAAACAAGAACTAATCGTAAACAAGGCATCCCAATGACTGGCGAATAAGTTTCTACGTATTCCTTCTGCTGGTCTCCCCTTGCGCAAAGTCTGGCTTTGAGAGTTCCGTCTCTTTTCTTCCTAAACACCCACTTACACTTTATGGGGGTCGCGTTATCAGGGAGATCTACCAGTTCCCAAGTTTTGTTTATCTGGATGGAGCGCAATTCTTCCCCCATCGCGACTTTCCACTGGGCTTGTTGTTCTTCCGGTAGTTTTGAGATGTCATAAAAGGTCAACGTCTCTTCTAACGTGTACATTGCTTTATATCGTTCTGGCTTTTTACTTTTTCTTTCTGATCGTCGGGGTGCAGCTGCGGGCGTTTTGGTTTCGTTTTCTCCTAACTCTTTATTTACATTTCTGTCGTGTTTTTCCTCGTCTTTTTCTTCTCTTTTCGGGAGCTCGTCTGGTGAATTACTTCTATCTTGCACATATACTTTATTTTCACTGAAGCGAACATTACGTGACACAATAACTCTGTGCGTATCAGGATCCATTAATCGATATCCATGCTAGAATATCCAATGAAGATCATTCGTTTAGATTTCGGATCTAATTTTTGTCTGCGAGTATCAGGAATTTTGGCATAAGCATCACAACCAAATAATTTTATTTGATTTAAATCCGGTTTCTGGGAATATTTTAGTTCAAAGGGTGACATTTCATTTATGCTTGAACTAGGGATTCTGTTATGAATATATGCTGCAACTTGAATAGCATATCCCCAACAGTTCTTAGGTAAATTTGCATCATATAAAAGTGCACGGGCTTTATCAAAAAGTGATCTGTTCATCCGCTCTGAAATTCCGTTCAATTCGTGAGTATAAGGGGGGCAGGGATCTATCGTAACTCCAAGTTTATTTGCTATCACTTTAAGTTCACCTGAAACATATTCCTGGGCATTATCACAACGAAGTTTTCGAACGCTTTCATTCAATTTGAGAAACTTTTTGATTTCCACGGGAACATCACTTTTCTTTTTAAGAAGACAAACTTCACAAAAACGAGAATAATCATCAACTATTGTTAACACATACCTTTCACCCGCTTGAGTTGGTGGGTTGACCGGACCGTATAGGTCAGAATGGATTGTCATCATGGGAGCTTTTTCTCTTCTTCGGTTTCCTATTCCTATAGGGTTCGCGGACTGCTTCGCTAACACACAGTTTTCACAAAATTTATCGCTTGTTGGTAATCCTAGTTTGCTCAGAACATGGTTTCCGGAGTGTCCTAACCTGCGATGCCACAGTTCACCTCCATCTTTTTCTGCAACAAAGGAATTTGAAATGAAGGGAACAAAATCACTTGCATATTGACCTTTTGAATTCAGCTTGCACAAAACGAAGTTTGTACTTCCCTTTTTAATAACAGCTTCGTCATTTTTGAAGCTCACAGTGTATCCAGCTTTTTGTATCTGTTTCACTGAAATGAGGTTTCCATTTAGTTCTGGAACATATAACACATCTTTCAGTAGGATCTCTTGCACACCGTCACCTAATACACCGCGAATAGTTCCTATTCCTTTTACTTCCAGTTTACTGGTTTTTGCAGCGCATGACACAGTTTCTGAGGATGGTTTTAACTCCTCAAACCATTCCCGATGTGCACACATATGAGCTGTAGATCCGCTATCTACTATAAATGACCGATGTTCTACTTCGCCAACAGCGAAAGTCACTGCAACTGCTCCATCCTTTGATGATGTATTTTTTTCTGTCTGGACTGTGCAATTCCTCTTAAAATGTCCTTTTCTTCCGCACTGGTAGCAAACTATGTTACTTCTAGAAAATTTCGCAATGTGCCCTGTTTTGCGACACTTGTTACACACTACCCGATGATTTGTAGAAAAGGCTGCACCATTTGATGATTCTGTTTTCCAAGATTTGGGCTCCGAGACTCGACGATCTCGCATCAGCGCTTCAGCATCCAGAAGACGACCGCAAACAAACTCTAAAGTCAAGTTCTCCGAAGGCTGATTTTCTATTGCAGATTTCGATGCGTCATACTCTGCTGGAAGAGACATCAAAAGATAGACAATACTGTCCATGTCACTCACTTTCACGCCACACGATTTTAGTTGGGTAACGAGCCTGTTCACTTCATCAATATGCTCCAGCATGGATGAGTCCTTTTTCATTTTCAAAGTTGAAAGTCTCTTTCTAACCAATATCTGACTGACCGCTCCTTCTCGAACATAGATCGATTTCAATTTTGCAATTACTTCAGCACAAGTCTTTTCTTCCGAAAGCGAAACTAAAACTTTATCACTAAGAAATGATAACATCAAGGCATAGACCTTCTTACTCGCTAAAAGTTCATTAGCTTTCGAAGAATCCGCTTCACGTTCCAAATACGCCTCTAAATTCTTTGCTGCGAAAACCGCTTCCATTCTCCTGCACCACAGAGAGAAATTCCTTCCGTCAAAAGACTCAACGGAATATTTTATCTCGTCCCCCATGTTACTCCGCTACTGCAGTGATTTAGTAGCTGGGTGAAACTTAGAACTAACCACGCTCTGCTGTTGAAAGTTTTTGTAAAGCAGAGATTCAGACAGCTGAACATAAACAAATACGTTTAATACGAAACATGGGGACACACATACAGCAAGACATAGAGAAAAGTAGTGAAGACCGATAAACAAGACTGCGGCTCTTTAAATAGAATAGAAGGCAGATTTTCAGTATCCAATGATGTTTCGCAAATAGCAATAAGCTTTCTCCAAAGTCCGATGGTGGATTAAAGAAGAGATTTTGGGAACTCCGTGGAAAGCTGCAAATGTCTCTTCCAATAAGATATAAGCACAGTTCTTTCTTTTAAACCAATGGAGAAAGCGATTACATTCAACAGTTAAATTGTATTTTTGTTACTTATTTGGGATAAAAATTATATGATACGATTTGAGAGCATTTTTGAACAGAGTTGGGGGTCTTTTTAATATAATCGTTATCTAACAACAGAACTTCTCACAAAATTTGAAGTAAAAATTATTTTTTTACCAGAAATTACAGAAATTTCATACAGCTCTTTTTTTTAATGAAAATATTGCTCAAATAGAAGGAAGTAGAATTTTTGAAGGTTGCTTCACTCTCTAGTAAGACCAATCTAAATACTAACCTTTACTTCAATAATTTTTCTAGTTGTAGCAATAGATATTAACAGCGATTCAAAATTTCACCTTCATCAATGCATTTCAGAGGTATCTTTATTCAAGCATTTTGAGCTTTATAATATTCGTTTTTAATTTATATTTACTACGAAACACTTTTTACTACCAAAGGAAAAGCATTTTAGGCTTTTAAACCGATATCAGATGCAAAAACACTTCAAATCTACTTAGAAATTGGGGAATAAGGAAATCAAAAGAGATGGAAATAGTTCCACAAAAATTTTCTAAGAAATGCATAAACCATTTTTTTTTTGACGAACCAACATGCAATTTTCTAGTTTAAAGAACGAACTTTGAACTTAAATTATGTTAGATCTTAGATTAGTTTAGAACAGATCTTAGGTTACAAAAAATTAATTAAAATCAATGTCAACATCAGATAAGTAATATTTTATTAAAGTTATATGGTAACACTTATAGATCATATATTGGAGAAGGGAATCTCCACTGAATACCCAATAAAGAAGTAAAGTAGATGACTTCGCATTTCCCACTTATTTATTCCATTTTAGCTTTGAATATTCTCTTTAAGCACCCTTCGTGGATATTAAATGCATGTTCAAACGTAGATAAATGCATTCAATGCAGTTAGCTTAAAAGCCCTTGACTTTAAGCAGTTTGGACATTCTCTTTTACTGACGGTTAATGCTTCCCGATGGCTTGAATCGTCAACTCCAATGAGCCATGGACTAAAGTTGACGATAAAGTAAACCAGCAAGGCCGATAGGCGTTGATGCAGGAAGTATTTCAAGAGGCAAACTTAGGTTATTGAAATATTAACTGCTTCAGTAAGTTTGTTAGTCTTCTAACTCTTGTCGATAGTGGAATGGATGAGGAGCATGGAAACGATATTTTGTGAAACGTGACGGTTAAAGCATTAAGTACCCAAATCCTGAACGTTACATGAGTTACGAATGGTGAATTCATTTAGATATTTAAGTACCTCTTGTAGATGGAGGGTTAAATATTTATACAGATTTTGAATATATCATTAAGTAGATAAAATATTTTAAGCTGATAAATTGCTTTAAACTGCTGAAAACTGAGGTAGAAAAAATAAATATACATGCACATATACTTACAGACGGACTACTTGTCCTTTTCGTGTATAGGTTCAAAGATATCTGAATCTAAGGTTTAATTTAAAAGCATATATTTTTCCAGCTCAGCCAATCTAGCAATTTTATTGCTAGATTTAGCATAATTATTTGAGATTCCACATTTTATGCTTTGTTTTAGAGTTTGATCGGAATATTAGCAGTGAATTAGTTAATATTTATAAATGTATTTTTCTAATTTTAGCCTATTTTGAATCAAAAATTGATATAATGCCCAAAATTTGTAAGAGAAAAATCAGAATAGTTAAATTCGCTTTTTCTACATCAAATCTTTAACACCAACTGCGATTTTCAGAGTGAACCATTTATCTCACTGATTTCAGAAAGCATTGAAGAGTTAATGAATAACATATTCAGTTTTATTTTCCAGTTACTTACTCCCAAAAAAGGGTTAACTTTTTTTTTTGCATAGATCTGCTTAATCAACGACTACTGTTATTTTGAGAGAAAAGACTTGTTCTCAGTGCAAAATTCAGACTATCATTTCCATGTCAGACTCTTCAATTTAGGTTAATAAAATAAATTACCAGTTGACATTTCGTTATAAAAAGTAATATAATAAACTGAGAGGTTTTGCTTTGCAGTTTGTATTGGAGATTTTTTAGGAGGCATAAGGAATGTTGTATTAGTTTTCCAGTTACTTAAAGAAATTAAAAAAAAAAAAAACACATTCATTAGGATTTATACTTTAAAAGAATGCATAGGTAGGTTTTACACGCATACAAAACATAATCTAGTATTTAGTGATTTAAAATCTAGCATTTAAAACAGATCTTCATTTGGTAACCCTGATTTCCCCAGCGAAAGAAAAATCCGTTATCATTATTTTTGAAATTATTGCTTAATTTCAAGTAAAAAGGGAAAATAGTTAACCACCAAACATTAAATAGGTTTTTCATAACTGTTTATTCTTGAAAATAAAGCCACAAGAACGATGAAATTTTTGATTAATATTCGGGCCACCCAGAAAGGAATTTAGTTCACCCCTTAAGCAATAAATACAACAAGAAAAATGCCTTCAGTAAGCCGTTTACTCTTCTTTACGCTAAATTAGTTACACTGTTATGTTAAATTTATAGCTCTTTTAATCTTAAGCTTAAATTTATGGGTAGTGAGCTCGATTAAATTGTATACATTTGGCATAGTGTGTTAAATTCCACAATAGAGTAATGGCAAATAGTTTCGTCTCGGAGAACTTATAAAAATTTAAACTAAGCACTTTTTAAAATGAATGCTTTATTTTACCGAGAGCAAAAAATACTTTTAAATACATTTTCGCTTAATACATTTCTAAAAAGTGATAATGTGAACTTTTTTTTTCTTTTTGCTGGCTAAGTTTTCTTTTGAACATTTTGCATACAGTTTTGCCGACGGAAGACATAGTACAGTTAAAATTAAAAGCAGGGCCGGATTTGGAATGCTTGGGTCCCGGGGCAACGAAGGAGTGGAGGCCCCTAATCAGGGTTCGAAAAGATCATCATATTTTCGAAAAATATCCGATACTTTGATATATATCCGAATATTTTGATATATATGTATATATCCGATATTTTCGATCAGCACTTTAATATTAAATACATCCTGAAGTTACTGCTATTTTTTTATATTATTATTATTATTATTATTTTTAGACTTAAAATTACTGTTTCTTATTTATATCTAAACATACATTTCATTTTAAAAATTCTGTACTTCTAAGTTTATTTTTATATGATATTTAGAAATACATTCTTTGTAGAAATACAAAAAAAAAAAAAAAAAAAAAAAAAAAAAAGTCTGGGAGGAAAAAAAACGTAAAATTGGCTGACCCGTGAAATTTAGGATATTTTGTAAAAATTTTACTGTGGGGGCCCCTTTTTTGTGGAGGGCCCGGGGCAGTAGCCCCACCTGCCCTCCCCTAAATCTGGCCCTGCTTAAAAGTTCGTATGATAACACAACACACATCCACGCATCCACCTACCACCCCGTCCACCGCCGTACACATATACATTCGACAGCCTGACTTAGAAAATGGAAAATTGCGAAAGATTGGATAGAGTCATATAAGAAAACGCGACAAGAGCGAAAAGTTTCAGTAGTTTAATTAAGATACAATGAATATACAAGATTTTTGTGATTTGTTCTTCTATGACATTGTTCTGTTTTTTGTTTAACGTTTCCTAACAAGGAAAAAATTATGATCCTTAACAAAATAATGTTAATTGTTCAAAATGAATCTTAAACGTCGAATGAAATCATTCAAATATCCATTCCAGAAGTTAGGTGTTATGTAGTGTCTAATGTCGCAATCCCAAACCCGAATCTCGCGGGATCCCGCATGATATTTAGAGGGATTGAGAGCAAAATTCCGCGGGATTTCCAATCTCGCAATAATTTTTTATGCAAACATTTTCCAATTTTTTATGTCCATAAATTTTTTGTCCATAAAACGAATATATTTACAAGTATCATCTGACCTTCCTGTATATTTGCAATAAGATAAAGAAAAACTTTGAGCGGTGGATTTATCATTCAAAAAAACAAAAATAGATTCTGTTTTTCTGAAAATGAATTGGTATTCTCATTTGAGTTTTCAGTGTTCATTCATACGTTCAGCAATCGCAAAAATGCGTAACAAAACATAAACCTTTTCGAAAACCATAATAAATATTGAAAACCTGTTAAATTGGGCTGTAGAAGATATTGAGAAACTGTATTACAGAGTGCAATATCCGATGGCGTTGCCTAAATGCAATGTTTGAACACTTCTGTAAACTTAAGGAATGCGCTCAAAATCTTTAACTTACTAAAAGTGCACACCTTTTTTTTTTCGAAGAAGAAAACAATGAAAAACCTGACATTTGTTTTTTTATTTATGCTCCCTAACCAGTAGAAATGCATTCCGATGTCTTTGTCACCGTGCAGCTAATATTATAAATGTTGCTGGTATCTTGAAAAGTATGTTGGATGAATTGGCTGAGAAATCTTCAATATATTTCGCACGACTCTAAAACAGATGGCAGAAACTTGGATGAAATACGAGATGACTCAGTTACAGTACACTAACCTGCTCAAGTTTTTATTGCCTCTTTTAAGTGATAGGTAAAATTAACGAAGTTATTCAAATACTTTTACTGAGACTGCTACCCAATTAGCGTTTATTCCCTTCTGCAATGAATCAAATGCACTGATGTTGATGAAACAACGATTCAAGGCAAGTTAATTTGGATGGCGTAATACACAAATCAAACAGACATCATTTTTGTCCGAAATTTAAAGTTGTTGAGCAAAAACCTCTAACATGACCCCCACAAGAACAGAAAAATCTATTTTAGAAGGTGCTAAAGTTTATGGGGATATTTCATTAACATCCACAGTTACTTAATCTCAGTAAATCTAACAGCAATGGAGCCACATCACTCGTTTTCATCAAGCCCATTATTTTTTGCTCAAAAATCATTTCCCATCCCATACGAGCGATGTTTTGTTAAGACGCATTGGACTTTTTTAACGCACACTTTTACGTACGAAATGATAGTTGCTAATTGAGATGCGACTTTGTAATACTCTACAATTGGTGTAAAGAATTCGAGATAGCTCCTAATTTATGTAACAAAAGCAGTCCTTCCTAAAAAGCAGAACTTTTTCTTTTTTAAGTAAAATATTAACTTTGAGAAGAATATAGTCAATCCCGTGGGATCTTGGGATTCTGCGGGATTGGTTCTTTACAATCCCGAAGTCCCGCGGGACTGAAATTGGAGCGGGATTGAAAACCCTAGTGTTATGGTTCCATTTGCATCAAAAAAAAAAAAAAAATCACTATAAAAGAGAATTTTGTAAAATACGTGCAGGTGGCGAAACCTGCGCGCATTTTGACATTATGCGCAACATTACAGGAATAACATCTAAAATTGGAGACAAATTTTCTCAGGTTAAACTATTACTGCAATAAGTTGATTTATTGCTTCAACAAATACTCTGCATATTTAATAATAGCTATTAATTTTTAATTTGTTTTGTATTTATTGTCAAACACTGCCCCAGATAACACTAGCTTAGAAGTTTTTTCTTAAATACGAAAGATTATACAAATAAAAATTTTAAGTCATGAAAGGTACAAGTTTAGGAAATTACCAGTAACTTTCTCCATTTTCTTTCGGAAGACACATACAGATATTTGACTTCATTTAAGCTCAAATTTTGTATGTTTTTTTTTTGTTAGCGTACATCTACTATGTGCGCAGCTGTTGTTTGGAAAACAATAACTAGCAAACACCCGGTCGACTAAAACCTCACCTTAGAATTTCGCCAAGTTTGAAAAAAGATTTCTATATTATTTTTGTATTGCGCAAAGCTGTAAAATCTCTGCAACTATTTTTACTTTTCAAAAAAGACTCATGATAAACAACGACTTCATAGGTGGCACTAGCTAAATAACTTTTAACTTTTATTTATAAAAATGGTTAATTAACAAAAAGAAATTAAAGCACATGATCGAAACTTTTGATAAGTCTTTTCTTTAACGAGGAATGTAACTGAAATCCAAATTTTAATCGAGAAATAAATGTGGTCTCGAGATTATCATCGTGATTAGGAAATAAAAAGAAAAATAAAGAGTTATTTTACAGAACGCCAAAAGGAAACGCAATCATAGAAGAGAAATGAAATCAATTAGATAAAAGAGTAATTTATCTAAGTACCGACAATGCAGGAACATTGTTTGGCTTCGGCACGAAAATAGTAATCCTTAAAAAACAAACACGCCGCACTTCGGAAGAAACAAATGTTTGAAGAAAAAAATTCTGATTGGGGTTTGTTTCTTGCTTACTAAGTCTTTTCTCTTTTTCTAACTATATACTTATTCTTGATTGTATTCCAGAAATAAAATAATAAGGAAGCCCAATAGTTGGTTAATTATTCTTGTTCCTTAACGTTTTGTCTTAATTACTTTGATCACTTGTTTAGTTAGAGAATAGTAATGTAAATAACAAATGCCTGTAAAATTATACCTAATGCTACATTGATAAGTTTAGACTCATTTCTTCTAATAAATAATCTTCCTAAAACTTCTAAATTATCAACGTAGAAGTTTATTGTGCAAAAGACCTTAATAAGAATAATTTACAAACATGTAATGCCAATTCTTAAAATGGAGTTAGAATGAATACTTTAAGGATTTTCTTTTCATCAGATATTTCTAAAGGTATACCGTGGCAAAAAAGTATTTCAAGCTAAAAATGATATTAGTTAACATTTACCTTAATTTGAAATCTTTATTTAATACTTCGCTATTAACTGCGTGAATAATTAGTTTTCAACCACACGTCTCAAACGCTTTTAATTCTGTGAGAGAAAAAAAGTAATACAATGAGGCACGACTTATTTTTGACATTAAAAAATCCTTCGTAACTAAAATTTTCACAAAAAATAGTAAAACAGCTGCGTTTTACTGCGAGTTCTTCATAGTTCAGTGTCATACATTTAAGAAAACATACAAACGGAGCAGATTATAACCAGGGCTATTGAGTCGGAGGAGAAATGACCGGCTCCGACTCCGAAAATTTTAGAACCACCGACTCCAACTTCGACTCTTTTACTCCAAAATAAGTCCGACTCCAACTTCCCGAGCACTGGCAGAGTTGTGGATTTTGTGTGAAAATGGCTGACTCCAACTCTTGAAACTTCAAACCTTCGACTCCAGACTCCGACTCCTTTACCCCAAATCAGTCCGACTCCGACTTTTCGACTTGGACTCCGCAGCCCTAGTTATAACTAAGATTAATACTTATTAGGGCACCAGTAACAGATATGCTTAAGACATCGCTCTCAGGTAAACTGAATTTTCTGAGCCTTTTAATGTATTTAGACTTTTAAAACTATTTTTTTCTCATGTAACTACATCTCCTCTAACGTTTGGCTGCTTCTGGATCCTTGAATTCGTTAATTCTATTTTTATTTGGTCAATTTCGAAAAAAGGTGTGACCTCCAGTAACAGACACCGACAATTCTGATAATACCCAGCAACAGATAGGATGAGGAATTTCCCCTTTTGACTTCAAAATGTGCATAAGTTCTTTATTTTTAGCTATAAAACGTTATTACATTCAAATGAACATGAAACAACGGCAAACCTCGTGGTGGCTGTTCATAACCTTCCACCACTGCCTTGCAAATACCAACTGGTTCACAAAATTCACTCCGATAACACTAGATGGTTGCACCGTATTCATTGGTTGCAGCAACATCAGTTTTACCTGCCTTAAATTCTTATTATTTAAATCCGAACTTAAGACTGTTACTTTACCCTTGTCTGTTACTGGTGCTGTTTTCCTAAATTAAATCTACAGCCTCTTTATGAAATTTAAAGTTTGATTAACTCAGGTCTACACAGCCTGTTTTCATTTATGTTTTTCGTTTTAAAGTAAAAAATCAAGTTCATTTTTGGTGTAAGATGGTGAAAAGTGTCAAAAAATATATATTCTTAACTATTATACAACAAGAAAGTCGCCCGTCAAGGTATGACGGGGGAAATTGACGGGTGGAAACTGCTTCTACTTTTCTACATTTGAACGAAGCAATTGCCTGCTGGGTGATATTTTGATATTTGAAATTTTAACCCTAACTCCAGTGGATTAACCCTAAACTCCAGTAGATAGCGTTAACTTTCAAGCACTTTTTTGATTCTTCATTCTCCTAAAATGATTGTCTTACCAGTAAAGCAGTTAAGTTACCGGATCGAGTTCAGCCGTGTCACAATAAAGCCTTTTCCTGCATGTTAAACATTACCAAAACATATCAAATTATCATACCCTGGCGCGAGTTTCATTGTTGAAACTCGCGGGTTACTCGATCATTGGCTATTATTTATCTGAGGATTACAGCACTAGCACACTAATTTCACAAAACTATTTAAATTTGTTGTACGTAAAACGAAGATATATCTACCATTTGAAGAAGTTAATAATTTGTAAAGAGTAAAGAAAAGAACATCGTCGAATTTTTCTTTTACTTCCTTTCGTTAAAAAAGTTATTTAGTTACTCATTAGTAATGATGAAATTCTAAAAAGTAGAAATTTGAAGGCAAAAAAAGGCTCCTACCAATCGAAATGTCAATCTAAAACTAGCTAAGATTAATAATAATATATATATAAAAAAAAGAGACATTTCTCCGCTGCGATAAAATTTTCTTCTAAATTCAATGACGGATGAGGAAATGTTTTAGAAAAAATGGCTAGTTTTAGAATGCTAATTAGAACCCTGCATAAAAATTTCTAGGAGTGAGAAAAAAAGGTTTTCCGCTAATTAATAAAGTTGTCACTTTTTCTTTTGGAAAATAGCAATCATTTCTTTTATTGCCGTGAAAGATATTTTTTGTTATTTAGTAAAAGTGAACAATGTTCAGTTGTAACTGGTTATTAATGATGATTTTTGAATACTAGCGATAGATTTTTAGTACTGTTAAAAAATATGGCGTTTTTCTTGTCTGTTGAGTTATAAAATGAAAATCAACATGAATTATACTTAATTGGATTAGAAGATGAGAAGCTCGATTCTTAAACTTATCACAAAAATATATTACGTATAATAAAATTATATTTTTTGGTGTTGCAATATTACTAAAACTGTTGCACAATGTCCTTAAAAAGCATAAAGAAAGGTGAACGTTCTTGGCGAAATAATTGCAAACTTAAGTATTGTGTAATTTGTTTATAGCAATTTAGAAGTAATTTATATTGGTGAGATACATCCATGGTACATTTGCACATTTTTTAAATTTCCTATCGAGACATTATAATTTAATTTTTTTATTTCTAAATACATTTTGTGGAAAATAACGAAGTGTAACATTGGCATACTGTGTTATGGGGGGAAGGGGGCTTTGGGCTATTTTCCAAGAACTGACAGAAAATGTCATTTGAAGTTAAGTTCCCAAAGAACACAGAGAACGAGAAAGTAAAAAATGCTGGGACGAAGGACCCAGAATGATGTTTGATCGTCACTCAGGGCATACGGTTTGGATGCTTTACGTTTAGTGTAATGTGTATTACGAGTATTTCAACGAAATTGATGCCTAAATCTAAGCTTGAAATGATGACTTTATGGGAAAACCTTGGCTTCGCACAGCGTGATTTTTTACCGAATACAATCAGTAAAGAAGCCCGTCTACTGCAGATATGACCTTAAACCAATTACTTTAAAACAAAAAAGCAATGGGTAGGATTTTTGTTTAAGGTGCAAAAACTTTTTTCCCCCTTTAAATTGATGTTTGAATCATTAAATTGTTAATATTTCATTATTAAATGTAGACAGCAGGTATATTTGTAATGAAAAGTGGTCGCTTAGCAAAGCAAATACTCACCGATGACTTTTAGGACCACGAGAAGCACTTTTGTTTTGAATGTAATGCAGGGAATTAAAAAAGTTTTGTTTGCCAGGAAGTATCAAGTATTTAATTGGCATTTAATTTACAAAATAAGGTGGCACACTTCAATTTTTTATCAACTTGATTCAATGAGGAAAGAATAATATTTCTTGTCCTAAATTCTTTTCGTTAGAAACGACCATATATCATTGACTGAACCCCACCATAATTAATCTTGTTAATGAATGATAGTGTGGGTTGATTCAAAACACATTTGTCTTCGAATTTGGACGCTCTGTAAGAGATCGTTGCTTCTGTGAATAAGTCGAGTTGACCATGTTGATGAAACTCAATTGACAGAGTTGCTTAATTAATTGCAGCATTGTATGCTGCAGATTTAAAGTGTTTTGAAACTTTTGTCATTGGATGGATGTCAAGGGCAATGGTTTAGTTCTATTACGTATAGAAATAAGAATCCTAAGTGTAACTCTTTGCTTTTCATGGGGGTTGAAAATCGTCCCTTTATGTTAGAGGCGTGAGTGCAATATCTTATTCGCTACTCAGCTCGTACTAAGCAAAAAAGTCGAATCTACACTCTTTAATTTTTCTGTTTTCTTAACCGTTAAATTTTATTTCCTTCTATTCTAAAACTGTTTCTAAATGGCGAAATTCATGACTGCCCAGAAGAGAACCATTAAGCTAAAAAAATTAGTTTATCTAAAATATAATCTGGTTGTTTCAGAAATATTATTGAGTTTTTTTTATTCTAGAAATTAACAACAAATGTCTTATCTTGTTAACGATATTTCCACTATCCAAGAAAGCATTTTTATAGATTTAAATCATCGCACTACTTATTAAGGCATGAAAAATAGATTAATTGTGGACATTATTCGCCAAAAGAAAAAAAAAAAATTCTCATCAATTTTCATTCTTTCCTTCGAATTATTAGAGAGAAACTTTAAATTATACGTACCGAATAAAAATAAATTATTCTGTTAACTTTTTGCCCAAACGAAATTAGGATAAATTACTTAATAGCTTTTCTCATGTGATTTAATATTTTAATCATGTTACCGGGTTTGCGAGATCATAATCATGTGTAAGCATTGACGAACTTGCGCTTAAAAGCGTTAAAACTTCATTGTTCCCTTTTTATCAAATCTGATTAAATTTCACAGCGAAAAAAATACTTGGGGGAAAAAAGATAATATTTTTCATTTTTATTCAGATAAAAATCAGAAAAAAAAGTTTGGGTTCTTTGTAACTTGATGATAAATGAATAATGTACTCAAAGAAAAAATGCGTTAAAGAAGATTAATTATGGTTGAATTTATTCTCAAGTTAAAATCTCAGAAATTTAATCTTTTTTTTTTCTAAACTTTTTTAGCTTCAGGATTTTAGAACTTTTTTGATTAATTGAACTTTGAGATTTACTCAGGAATTTCCATTCTTGTCTTCCAAAAAAGTCACATGAAGTTGTTATTTTAGTGCTGGGGAAATAATAAAATTTTGCATCGTTTGTGTGCTCAGGCATTATCAAAAAAGCTCTCAAACTGAAAAATCTTGATGATTTTTCATACAAATTAAAATATTCTTGACGGAAAATGTTACGAAAATTCTTTATAGGATAATGAATCTTGTAAATAACACCGAGGAAAGTAACTGAACCTCCTTTATGTCAAATACGTATAAACTTATCCACTGACAGTACTTAAATGAAATAAACTGCCTCAAAATAAACTATCAGACGAAGCATATTTTTGAGTGAAATCCTTGGTAAAAAGATGTACTTTTAATAGCAAGCGTTGTGAGTAAAAGATTGTTTGAATATAAATATAACTCTCGCTCGGCATTAACCAATTGCTTATGAAATTAAACACTGCTTACATTTTATTAAAGGGTTGAGTTGAAAGAGTTTCAATATTTGTATGAGCGTGTTTTTTGGTTTAAAACGCTACTCTTTTTGACGAATTGGAACCACATTTGCCACGAAATGCAAACATTCCTTGACAGACGCAACGTATATAAAAATTTACATAACTTTTCAAATTTCTACTTCACATTATTTTTGATGACTAAACATATCAAAAATTATCCCCGTTCTTTCTCAAATTTACATTATTTTGAAGTTAGCATTTATATAGGTTAGACTGTAATTCTTACTAGACTGAAAATTCTGGAGTAACCAGGAGAGAGTGTTTGGCATCGTTCATTACCTTTTTGTGAATTTACGGTAAAATAGAGTTTATATTGTCAAACATTAAAGCTTTCAACTGAAGGATTTCAAACGAAAATGAATTTCAAAATGAAATTCAGAAAAAATTAAATATAACGCAGCAGGTGTACACCTGATATCGTTGTTGAAAATATATTTGAATTATGTGTAAGAACTATGTCGATTTTCATACCTAATGGTTAAGTCTAGACCACATTATGTTTTCTCTTCCAAATTCCTGTTTTACAAAATATTAGAAACTCTCTGACTACCTCAAGATGTTATCTTTTTCAGTAGTCATAATAATTTAAGCAACCCAATGATCGTAATGGAGTTAAGTAAAAAAACTTACAAAGAAACAAGAAAAGTCATTTCTTGTTACCTTGCCATTAGTCAAAGAACTTATGATTAATGCGTAAAAGCATGAAATCATTTCTCGTACCCTGTTTTGCAACTAAAAATTTCATTGTACCGGTGTTCTAAACCTTTTTAAATTGAGAAGTATGAAATTAAACTTGAAGCAATTTCACGCCAAAAATCTCCAGGCGTATCACAAGATAAATCATGAATAAACTTATTTCTTCTCTTGCGATAATAAACGCACACTTCAGGTAATGGAACTTTTGTTTGGGAATAAATTCTCTGCATGCTTGGAAGAACATTATTTGTCATATATAATGTATGCATCACTTCAATTCCTCTAAAATATTTATTGTTAAATGTCGAAATTAATAATAAATTTAGTTAAGTACTTCGTAACGAAATATATTATTCATGTTTTGAATTCATTACTAGGAAATTTCATTTATGCTGCATGCAAATAAATAGCAAAATTTCATGACTGTTACTATATGATCAAGAGTATTTTATAAAGACTTTTTACTTAAAGTAATAAAATCAGACGTTTGTTACACTTTTTTGAGCCTAAAGGTGTTTTTGAGTCATCAAAATTGCTTATTGATGTCACCGCCAAAAGCTGGACGGCTACCTCAAATTAGATCGCTCAAACCCATTATCTTTGTGACTGGTAGATATTAGTTACGTAATCTTTCATGATTCCTTTTGCATAATTTTTTCAAAAACAATCACGCTACCTTGCTAAAATTATGCTAAAATTCATGGAAACTCTATTACTATTATTTTTTTTATATAAAGCGTTTCAATTTTTTTAAGAGCTTCAGGTACTTTGCAAAATGTACCATCTTCCAATGCCAGTAATGTTGCTCTTTGTGGAGAGCAATTAAAATGCTTGGTATATACGTTACTGGGTTTTGAGGCTGCTCTCTAACAGATTCTGTCAAAATACCTTTAAAAATTGTTTCCTGAAGTTTTACAGAGAGCAGTGTACCTATCTCTAAATTTGGGCCACAGAAGGACTCTAGCTCTTTCAGCCGGAATTTTGAAATACTTAATCAAAAGTGTTTTTATTTGGTAGACAGAGTACTATGGTAAAGAGTATCTTATAGACAAAATTTGAAGTTTATAGGTGAGAAATTAAAAGAGTTATGACACGTCGAATAATCCGGACATATGTTATTGAAATACATATTTCAGATAATAAAACGATGAAACATCAAACAAACTTCTTTGTAAAATATTCTCTAAACAATAAAATAAACCATTTGAAATGATTCATATAAGATTATATATTTTTTAAAAAATCAGAAAAAAAACTCGCTTTTGCGACGAGAATCCGTGGTCGAGAAAATGTGTCAGTCCCATTCTCCCAACCGCTATTTCTTTATGTTGTCAACCCCAAAATAAAAATTTCTTGTACGGATGATAATAAGCAGACTGCAAAGAGTCAACTAACTACGAAAAAATCAAGTAATTTATTCAATTAATAAATGATTAGCAGCTGTTTAAAGTTCATGTCCGGTATACCGGACGCCACGTCTGAAAGGGCTAGGGGGGACAAAGTAGCCCTCGTTCACGGTAATCCAGTTTTATTTCTTCCTACAGTGATGCTAAATCTTTATAAATGTTCACAGATTTGAATGAGGTTTGATATAAATATCTTGAGCATTAATGACTTATGAATTTTTTTTTCACCAACCTACGATAAATGAATTCTTGTTTATCAACTTCTAAATTTTGTCAAAAAGGCTTCGGTTTACTCATGATAAGTGTATACTGTGAGCCACACAGTATTCTTATAGCTCTATGGTTACATGTATAAATGGCAAATTCAAGCATCTACCTTACGTACGTACGTTTGAAAAGTAAAAAAAAAAACTTGATGATCCACTTGTTTTATATTTATATTCAGTGATGCTAAATCTTCATAAACCATACTCTCATATTTGAAACAACTTTGATATTAAATTACTTTCTAGGTTTGGAGATAAGTATTTAATTCCCTCCGCTCATAGCAGCGGCGTTTACGTTAAGTTTTTAAACAGTAGAAAACAGCAAAATAAAAGTTACTCTTGGAAAATGAAACAATATTTCAAACAACTAAGATTTTACTTCCAATGTGCACTTTATAGTCAAAATGCACTAGATAGTACTAAACTAGTGTTGTATATCTAGACCATGTTATGCTTCTTATGTTGCTGCAATTATGTTGAGGTTGTTTTGTTTTCAACACTTTTTTCTTTCTACTTCTCAAACTGAACTTTTTCTACACTGCAAAATCCTTTCAAATATTTCTTAAAAAATTTTTTTTCAAAAACGTAATTTTAAAGCAATATTCAATAAATAAATAAATAAAATAAATCATAAGCTTGTGGTTTTTATGACTTTTAGAAAGGAAAGTACTTTTTTTCAGTAGGAGATTATTATTGTAGTCATGAAGCATACTTCATGATTTTACCCTTCATTAAAACATTTATGCAAATCAAAAGTGATGTGTGTAATAAGGTGGTTTAAAAACTGCAACTCATTTCTTCGATTCGGCTTCAAATGAAAGGATTTTTTTTACACCATAAATCTTTTTATCATAATTTTTACTTAAAATTTTCTGTTTTTTAACGTTTCAGTGAGTTTCAAGGTAATTAATGAGTCGTTTTACTACCTTTCAGCTTTTTAAAAAGATTCATAAACACTCAACGTAGTAATCTCCATCAATTATAAAATAATTGTGTAAAAGAAATAAAAAATGATAACAATCGATGAATGGAACAATTAGCGAAATAAATGTTTAAGGCTAGGTGAATATGATTTAATTTTTTTCTTTGATAATTAATTATTCATGAAATCACAGCACATGAAGAAGACAAGCGAAAAAAAAGTTTTTCTATAGTTAGCGTTTTTTTTTGTCATGTGCGAAATAAAGTTCGATTTTGTTAAACATAGAAAATGTTTTTACTCAGAGAATTTCAAGAACTCGTGATAATTGAAATGTTTTATGGCTTCTAAATAGATATTGTAGCGTTTTCTGTTTCGAAAATTGCCTACATAATCGAACTTAAACTTGAAAACAATTTATGTTTCACTAAAGTAAAAGAAACGTTCGACATACGGGCAAGAAACATTTGCAGTTTTCCCCAAACCCCAGGTACCCTATTTTAACTAGTAACTAAACTTATTTATAAACTCAACAAACTAGTATATAAATAAGTGTCTACTTAATTCTGCCGAGACGAAATCCCTCCCCCCCCCTCTGCTGTTTTTCAGTTTCAATCATACCTTTTGATATATTTAAGGGGGAACGAAATTTCAAATGTCTACGAAACTGGGGATAAACCTATAAAAAACCAGAGTACATGTGTATGTTTCTTATACTAATCGAGTAGTTCAATCCTTTAACCCAGAAGTATCTTAGGATCCAAAGGGTGTTGCAGATTGATTTTCGGGGTAAAATTTTATTTTTAGATTATAACATTATTCTTTCTATGAGAAAAAATTATCCCGTTATTTCGGACTGGGTGATTTGAAAAGACGGTAAAAAGCTGCCCGAGATGAAACTTACTCTTTCAGTGAAGTTTAGACGCTCCAAATTTAATTATAACAGCATCGTGAAAATATGAACAACGTTAAAGGTGAATAAAATTAAAAGATTTTCCCACTAAAATAAAAAAAATATCTGTTCTTTTTAAATTCTACTTTCAGTAAAATATTAAAAATATAGCGTAACTCTTCATACAAATTATAATCATTCGATGTGGTAACACATAACGGATTTCCCGCCATTTCTGGTAAGAAGAGTCTTACAGTGTTTTTAGTATTAGAGGAAAACTGGCATGATTGCTGGAATTCAAAATGTGCATACGTGCACTCATGCGCGTGCATAAAATGCTTTTAGACATATTTCTTTACATTAAATAAAAGGAAGGTTTCAAAGAAATTCTGGAAGGAAGTCTGACGATCCTGCGTCCAGGAGACCTTATAGCACCTACAACCTTGAAATTTTGTAGAAAATTACTTCGACCCCAGTGGTTTGCACGTGGGGCTATGTTTTTTAAAATTCGAATTAGTTTTTTTCTAATTAATTATTTAAGCTCAAACAGGAGCGTATATAATCTTTGATAGAGGGATGTAATTGCGGAAGAAACGATAGACAGCCATTCCGATAGTTCTTATATATGACGTCAAACATCTGATTTGTAGTGTCCAACATTACGCAGGCGAAGTTTGAAAAAAATACTGGAGCATCAATATCGAAAGTTTATTTTTGTAATGTACTCCAGCAATTAAATAATACGTAACATTACATAGAAAGAAGTAAAAAACTAGAAATTTTTTTGGATTAATTACATTTTGCATTGTGTACAATATACACAGTTTCAGTATCCTAATTTAAAAAAAAGAAAATACATTGTTCTTTTATTTCCATCATCAGTGTGCACGTGTAATGCTGAAGTTCTTTTTTTACTCCCGGCACGTGGCGCAAGACACCTCATCGAATGAGACAATCAGTCAATCTTAAGAACTGTGTTTTATTCCAAAAAAAAAACGGATTTTTCATTTTGTTGTAGACAGTCGAGTTAAAGAAGTGCATCTATGAAACAAACGATGTCGGTAATAAAAAACAAGAAACCTTTGAAGTCAACTTACTCAGTATCGATTGAAATTTCCAGTGATTCTACGGCTCAAAAGGGAAAGCACATGTTTAAAATTTAAAGAAACCTAATCTGTTTATGAAACTCGCAGCAGACTTCAATCAACCACAAACTCCCTTTCACCGTATACTACAAAACCCTCCAATGGCAAAAAGAATAATGACGAAACTGTTAAGAAAAATTGAGCAACTGAAAAGATACAATGGAGGATGGCAGTAATTTTATTGATCACCATTTATTAAGACGTTGAATAAGGATTTTAACCCATTTACAAGTGTCTCTTTGTCTTCTAATATAACACGCTGCAATTTATATTCGTTGCTATGCAGAGGGAGCAGTTTAGGTTTTCTGATCACATGAAAAAGGGAAATAGGGGAAAGTACACCACTTGTCATTCAAAAGTACTGAACCGAGAAGGCGACATTGCCGAGCTGGGGGCCAGTTCGGTTATTCACTATTCCTTACTGAGCAGTTCTAATTAGAACGAAACTGCAATCTCAGGATGTGATAACCAGGCTGTCTAGTATATTGCATGTAGCCCTGGTGTAGTTGGGGTTAACTTACTGTTATATAATAACTTATATTACAAAATAATGTAATTGAAATTCCACTGCATAAAATATCAATCTTTTAGCCAAAATTTTAATTAGTACTTACCTGCTTCCTCAATGAAATCAAAGTTTATTTAACAGTTAAATCGTGCTATCATATATCTATATCTGTAAGACCTGATAGTTAATTTAAAATCTAGGTTGAAAAATTAAGATTTTCCGTGGTGTACCATGTCCCAAGGTGAGCCACTCACCTAAACTAATAACCAGCAATTGTGTAAAATTAGCTTTCTTATCACATTATAATTTTTTTTTTTTAAATTTTCAAGCTAATCGCTTGGATCTTACTTCTTCCCTTTTCTGTGTCATTTCCTTCATATATATTTAATCGCAAAAAAAGAAAAAAAAATATTTCAAAGTTTTTTTCATCCATATTCAGACAATACATGTTTTAACGAAAGATACATTCAAAAATGCTTTGTAAACAATTAAAATAACTCTCAGGCAAGCTGTAGTTATTTTAATTACGCTTTTATTTTTGATTACAAAATAAACTCATTTAAATATTATTCAGCACATTATTAAAGACTAGAAAATCGTCCGTCAAGGTATGACGGGTGAAAATTGCTTCTACATTTGAACGAAGAAACTGCCTGTTTGGTGATGTTTTGATAGTGGAAATTGTAACCCTAACTGCAGTAGATTAACCCTAAACTCCAGTAGGTAGCGTCATTGCTGACCATTTTTTTTCTTTTCTTCATTCCCTTGAAATGACATAGTCTTATCAGTAAAACCGTTACGTTATCAGATCCAGTTCAGCCTTGTCACAATAAAGCCTTTCCCTGAATTTTAAACGTTACCGAAACATAATATCAAATTATCATGCCGTTACGCGAGTTTCATTGTTGAAACACGCGGGTTACTCGATCATCGGCTATTATTTGTATGAGGATTATATTTGACAAAATTTTTAAAGTCGAAAAGTTATTTACTTTAAATTTTTTTTTCTGTTTATCGGAATTCAATATTTTATCCTTAAATTGAGTAGTGCTGTAGATGAATATTAAGAACTAAATAGGCCATTTTTCTTCGCTGCGTTAGTGCTCAGAAGTGAAGATTTAAATTACATTAATACTTCTCGAGCAGGGCTAATAAGGTGCATGGAGCATTAAATTAAAATGATAAAAGTGTTATAAACAACGAGCTTTTGTTATCTTTATACTATGCAGGAAAGTATATAAGAAAAAATATTGCTGTTAGATGGTAAAAAGATTCTTAGTTTTATCTAAAAGCTTTGATATCCTATTTAATTGTGAACATAAAATACAAAATGCTCATAAATATAAAGATTCCCAGACGATAATATTTGTAATCATTATGAAAAAAAAAGTGAATTACAAAATAAATGAATGAACGGGATTTCATTTCATTAGCACTCATCTAAAAAGATGCTTTCACTTAAAATTTATTCTAACATTGAAACTTTTTTATACAGCACAGTGTTTTTCTGCTTAATGGCTTTTTAGTATTAAAAATATCCGAGAACATTATAGAAGAAAAAAAAATCGGTTTCTGTAAAACCTTTTTTAAAAACTTTACACTGGGTGTGGGGAACATCGTTTTGAATTTTATTTTCACTGAGTAAAAACTCTAATCTTTGAATAGGACATTTCTTTTTGCACTAGCATATTTTTTGTTTGCTTTATGTATTCCTTAACTTTTACTAATGAATACATAAGTTCAGGAACTGAATTATGCATGACCCCTTTTTACACTAAAGTAGATATTATTCTTCTTGAAATTAACTTGGAATAAGTGTCAATTTTAGTACATTTTAGATGTAGCACCCTTTTGGTAATTCCATGTTGAACCAACAGGGCACTCAACCTGGTCACTTGTATTTTGATCTATCTTACTATTTAGCATCTTAAATTTACACATAATTTTAAAAAATCTATCATTTAAAATTGATGTGAAATTAATTTTCGAAATGTATTACAAAATTTTTAAATTCCAATGATCCCAATCACAGAATCCCCAACATAATTTTCTGCTCATTATTTTTTCTTTTAATCATTTTAGTGTAAGTGTCGAAAACAAAAATTTTCCTGTGTTCGGTGCTCTTATTTCATTAATAGCTGCATTGGTGGCACTTTATTAAAGATTTGAAATTGCATATTTTCACATCTTTAAACTTTTTTTATACACATAATTGTCACAAAATACTTTAGATGAGATCGGTTTTAAAGTAAGTAAAGCTTTGATAAAAAGTTTTTAACGCGTACTTTTCATTTATTTTAATTCTAATTACTAATAAGTAACTAATTCTAATACAAGTTTATTTCTCGTTCTCTCTCTCCCTCTGAGTGTGTTTGTGTGAGTTTTTGAACCATTTTTAGTAGATACTTGTCACAGACTAAGTTTCACGCAGAAGTTTAAAACTTGATTTTCTCCGTAGCTGGTAAAATGAGTCCTAAGTAGCGGGGACTTTTATGCTAGCATACATTTGCATATATACCCAAACTTGCGTCATGTTTTATGATTTGAAAGAGACAAAGCATAAAACTGCACTCACCCACTTTGCGGAACACTCCCATATATAAGCCGTAAGTGTGAGGAGTATAAAGTATCCGGGGTGTGAGAATAAAAATATGAATGAAAAAAAGAAGGAGGAGGAAGCTCGAGCTGGAAGGAAAGCCTCACGGATGATTTCATGGCTTTTCAATAAAGATGGGGGAACATGGTTCTGAGTTCATAAATTCCGGGTGTAAATTTGACAGTGTGAGAGGGCCAAATGTGGATGTGTTTTTCAAAAGATAAGAAAGTGATGACGAGTTTTAATGATGGGATCTTGTGCGAAGCCTCTTTTCGAAGTTCTAACTTATTTTCGGCGTCAGACTTTGGTCTCAGAGTTTTGGGTTTTCCGGAAATTTATACTCGTCTGCAAAATGCTTCATGTGAAATAATGTTATTGAAAAAGTAATACGAGGTTTGAGGAATCAAGAATAAAAAGTCTTTCAAGATTTTTTCCCCCCATTTCGTTTAAGTTTATATAAGGATGATAAAGTATGAAATTTTTCAGAAAAGATGAAGCCCTTATGATATGCAAAAGAACGTATTTTCTAAAATACTTTCTAAATCAACATTAATGATGTAACTGTTATAAAAATGCTCACATATCTATAACTGCTGATATGAATTTTAAAAATGGTTTAAATGTCCACGCACATTTCAAACTAAACTTTAACAGAATTTGAATGCTCCAACTGAATATTTCTGAAACATTCTTCGTAATAAAAGGGAATGGGGGAACTATGCTTATATTTTTAGCATCAGTTATTTAGCTAAAAAATCAAGCAAAGAAATGGGGGAGGGGGACTTAGACTTATTTTGTTAATTGCTTTACATTTTTTTCGAAATATATTGTTGTAGTTTTTAACAAATGTTGTTAAGGATTTGATAAAGTTTAAGGATTTGATAAACAAAAATCAACTGATATAAACCGAAGCTGAAAAAAAAAAAAAAAAAGATTTCGAATGTGTTTTTCAATTTGTATGAAAAGTAAAAGCAGAAAGAGAAAAATCAATTTATTCATGTAATTAAGATTTATTTTCTAAACATAAAATTAAGAGAAAAAAAAAACTTGTTATCCATTGGGAAATAAAAATCCTTTATTTTATAAATTGCACTTTGGCATCATAAAGAAGCAAAGAAAAGCAAATAGAATAAAAGGTACAAGAAACACTTTTAAGCTGTCGCTTTGTAATTCAATTGTTGTCTAATAATCAATTAACTACTTTTATGTCATCCAATTGCTTCTTTAAATTCCCACGAAGAGCATACTTATGAAATTTTTATTAACTTACATTTCTAATAAAAGATAATTCTAGAATGTTTATTTTTTGGAATGTTTAGAATGTAGTAAAATTACGTACAACATACAGAAAACGCTCTAAAAAGCAAAGCATAGTTTTTCACTAGATTTCCCTTTAAAAGTTGGCAATGCTCTTGTTATAGTTCCTGTTCAATAAAAAATAAACACTCATTGTTAATTATTTAAGCCAATCATGGTGACTTCACTAAGAACTTTTGTATTAAGTCATGTTTAATACATCAAATCCTACGCTAGTTTTTAACAACTATTCTCAATCCCAAGTCCTTGAGAAACATTTTATTAAAAGTTATCTGATGCGAAAGTAATTGCTATCCGGGTCGCAAAACCATTTTTAAAGTTCAGAAGTAGTTTCAATTGCTCCTTTAATAATATTACTCTCGTTAATAACTAACGCCAATTAAAAAGTGTTTTACTATGAACCATTAAAAGCTTTTATGCAAACAGATCGTTAAAATAATGAGGAGCTTTAATTTTTTCCCCTTTTTCTTAAGTTAATATTCAGCTCATAGGTTTAATTATTTTTGATTAGCTTGTGTGTATAACGGATTAAAGATAGATTTTTTTCCACATTTTTTTTTCTAAAGCTCTTGCTATGAACTCTTTGTTTAATTCCATGCATATTTAACGATTCATAAAATTGCCATGATCTAAATTTAGGAAACAGCTTTTAACACATTCATTGTATTATTTGACTAAACTGTTTTTTTTTAAATACTATTTAATGACATATGAGGCAGTGAGAAGGGAAGGGATGTAAGTGGCAAAATTAAAATTTTTTAGATAACCAGGTATAAATTGTAGGTGAATCTTTTCTCTGTCTTCGGGAAAGAGATAGTACTAGGTACCGTTATACAGCATGATTTAGAGAATTTTTGCAATGAAAGTCTACCTAGGACCTTATCTTTAAACGCGTTTTACTCAAAAGTTGAAAATGTCCACTTACATCCCTTTGCTTCTCACTGCCTCATATATTTTCACTTCTCTTTTAACACATTCATCTTGCGGAAAATATTGGTTTGTAAGATTCAACTAGAGTAAAATACTTTTGAATAAGTAGATATTATGAACTTTTAATTGGCAGTGAAAAATTATTTTTAAATCCTTATTATGGTTACATTAGCCTAGTCAGGAGCAACAAGTGCGCGTTTAATATATCTTTCTTTCGTCATTCATTTCAAACAAATCTGACAGTCTACATTTATTAATTAATTTTTTTATGCAGAAGCTAAATAGCTTGACATAAATAGAGAATTAACCGGCTGGTGGCGTGATGGTAAGGCACTCGCCTTCTACGCCTGTAGATCCGGGTTCTGGCCTGGGGTGGTAAGTCAGTGGATTTTCGAGAAATGCAGAAAATCATCAACGCCTATGTCGAATGATTTATGCGGAATATAAAACATCCCATGGGTATTTGTTTGACTTAGAATTCCCTCGGAAAAGTTAAAAATTCCCAGTACAATTTCGCACCAAAGAGAGCCCAGGTGCCTCCATCTGGTGGAAACTGGGCGTCAAAAATTACTGTGTCATCTATAAGGAGTCTTATTAGATTCGAACAATAATGTCTTAGTTATCAATATCACAATGAAGTAAACATAAATGAAAAATTTAGATTTTAACTGCCAAAGACTCAGATATAAACAAGAACAACATAATTTAAATTTTCCCATCCACTATCGTAGAAGCGTTCCCGTACTTAGTAACGCAATGGCTATCATAATAATGTATTCTAAAAAAATGCATAATTAAATATGAAATGCGCTCTGCATAAATATGAAAATATACATGGGAATTATGTAAACCATGTGTCACTATCCGCAACACTACGTAATCAAATGAATATTTTGTGAAACAGAAAGACATTTTTAAAAATGTCTGTTGTGAATGAAATATTTTCTTCTTGTTTACTTTCTTTGGCGACATAAGTTTCATCTTTCACAATCAATTAAAACAAGTTTTTAGCTTTTTTCCTACAAAGTTTCGTTAAGTTAGTAGCTGCATTCTATTAAAATTATTGAAATGATGACAAAAAAATTAGTGATCAGAATTTCTTTTGTGCAAAATGTAAAAAAAATATCTAAAATGTTATAAAATTTTGTAAATATTTCTTTCATTGTCAAAATGCAATTTGCGAGAAAGAATGGGCCATTGATGGCTTGAAAAAGAAAACAAAATTTCTTACTTGTTTTTATGTCGTAAATTATATCCATTATAGATTAAAGTTCAAGATTTTCATTTCTTTTTTATTCTTCATTTGTATAATATTACTAAAATGCTTTTATATTTGCATAATTAATTTAATTATGAAAAGGAGTTTACTAAATCCAGAGTGAACTCTGCTGTACAGTACACTTACTTTTTCATTAGTAGCACTAGTGAAAAACAATGGCAAAGAACTCGAAACCTAATTTGAGATTGGCGCTCGCGTCGGCGAGTGCCGAGAGCGCTAAACAGCCAAATAAGGATTTGACTCCGTCGTTTTCTAGTACGTCATCGCTCATTAAAGGTAACCACTGAAGAGGCCTTCTTGTAGGTAGTGATGTTGTTATCCAGCCCTATTGGTAACAAAAAAGAGAAAGAGAGAGAGAGAGAACTGCGTACAATGCAGTTTGAATCCGAACGCACACAGGAAGGATTTACACGACAAGGAAATAACACCCAGGGCACTGACAGGAATCGAACCCAAGACTTACGGCTAAAAAGACAAAGCTTCTACCTCAGAGTCATCTAGGACCCGACAGTTCACATAATTACAAAAGAAGAACATTTAGACGGAGCAAGCAAAGGAAAATCTAAAAAAAACAACAATATTTCAATAAGAGGAAGTAAAGCTAAATCAAGAACGAGCACTAATAACATTTAAACAATCAGTAGTTGAACCCCCTCTCATCCCAATATAAATGGTTAGTTTATCAAGGTAAATGCATTTATCTACATCAGGGCTTTGCAACCGGCTTACAGCGGCACACTAGTGCGCCGTGACAAGGAACCCAGTGTGCCGCGGTATTTTCGTAGTTTTATAAAAGGAAAGAGCTTTAATGTATTTTGTTTTAAAGTTACGACCGAACAGCGTTTGTATCGTTCTGCAAGTTCTCAATTCATCCTGTCAATCATGTGCAATTAGACATACCCAACAAGGGGAGAGGCGGGATTTGCTGTCCCACCTCCTTTAAACTTCTTGTAAATCTATTATAGTTTTTGAAAACGGACTCGAATTTCTACGAAATTAACTAATTATACAGAATTTTTACTTAATCTTTCGCAAACGAGAGTATCGCCCCCTCCCTCAGGCAGGGATCGTGCCCTCCCGCCCAGAATTTCAGCCCCAGCTTTAGCTTTCCTCTTTTCCAGTTCCGATACTAATTTCATTTTATCGTAGTTTCTCAAAGCTCAATTCTGAGACTTAGCAAAATAGAAATTAAAACCATACACCGTTTCCTCCATCGTGAAGCTGTCATGGCAAAGAACTTACCAGATGAGCTGAAGTCAGCTTTGGCTGAAGTCGTGAAAATCGTGAATTTAATAAAATCGAGGCCGTTTAATTCTCGCCTTTTCTCCGTACTTTGTAAATAAAGGGGGGGGGGTGCATATCTCCTCTCCCTACTTCTTCATGCAGAGATTCGCTGGCTTTCATGCGGTAAGGTATGAGCTATTTTTTAATTGAAGGAGGAGGTACGACAGTTTTTGAATTTAAAAAACGAAATGCAGTACGCCAGTTAGTTGCAAGACAAATATTGGCTGGCAAAACTAGCGTACATGACTGACATTTTTGAACACCGTAACGAGTTGAATCAGAAAATGCAAGGACGAAAAGAGAATGTGAATTACATGTATGGTCAAGCTAAACGGGTTCAAATCGAAAATTCCGCTGTGGAGAGACGAAGTAGATCGTGGCTCATTGGACATGTTCAAATAGACCGTCAACATGGTATGAAGGAAATGGCAATGAAGAAAACCTGCTGAATGGGGTGGCAGGGCATTGAGTCCTACTTCAGGACAAATTCAAGCACTATTTCAAGAATACTAACAAATAACAGTATGACTGGATTCGCGATCTATTCTCTTCATCTGCGGATGCATCAGTTAAATACCTTTCTTTGAAGGCACGAAAAGAATTTGTGGACCTTAACCCGAGATTGCTCGCGCGACCAAGACGAACGGGAGTGCTCAGTGATCTCATACCCGAGGAGGTTTTTTAGTAGTTTCGAGTTCAATTTTTTCCCCAAAAGGTTGAAAATGCAAATAAGAGAAAAGAGTATAATTATAAAATACTTTCTTAAAAGACTTGCATTCAATTTCTACATTTTTTTGCAAATGCATGCCATATGGTCCATGCAAATGTTTTTGTCACATTTTTCACACACAAATTTGGTTTTTGTCTTTTATATTGGGGTTTTCAGTACAGCTTTTGTACGTTGACTTTGCTTTTTTAGCAGGGGATGCAATGTCTTCACTAGATCCTAGTTTTAATTTTAAGTCTCTTGGAAGCATTGCGTATGCTTTAGTTCAGAACTGTAGCAGAAATACTCGCGCAGGGTATGATACACCCGTAGAAGTCAATTCCAAAGAAACTAATTTTAGAATGTTCCTACCGTTTCTACCCCTTCAAGGTTATGACCTATGGGTCAGCTATTCAAGGAATCATCCACTTCCAAAAAAAAGGTGGGGAAAAATTTGATTGAATGCGAAGAGGTGGGTATGTCATACACTGTGCGAGCAATCTCGGGTTGAGAGCGACTGTACTCTTAACTTAAGTTGAGCGAAGTGCCACTGGACGAATTTTGGTTGCTGGTTCAAAATGAGTATCCCTCCATCTCTTGTCTTGTTATTGATAGGTTGCTACCATTTTCAACTATATATCTTTGCAAACTCAGCTTCTCAATCCTCACACTTATAAAAAACATCAAGAGATCATCTCTAAAGAGCCTGATCAAGAACTTCGTGTCCAGCATAGAGCCGAACATCAAACGGCTTTGCTCCTCAAGGCAAGCTCTCATTAATGTCAAACGGAAGTTGACATTATGGTTATAATTTCTTGCTTGAAACATTATTTAATAAATCGTTTAACTGCAGTGTGCACTTTAATGACATGTTTGACAGAAATGCTTTGAAACATATGAAGCATAGTTTTCTGTAAAGTCTGATATAGGTAGTTTTGTTGTTTATTATCAACCTCAATATATTTCTACTTTCTAAATAAATTTATATACACTACGTTAGTTATAATCGTTTTATTCATATGAAAAAAGTCCCCCCCCCCCGTCTTTTTACCAGTGAATGATAAAAACATTTCTGTATTACCATTGCGAAATTAAGTTCAGTGTGCCCCGCTGATCTAGAAATTTCTTCAGTGTGCCACGCAAAGTAAAAAAGGTTGAGAAGCGCTGATCTACATAAATGCATTTCCCTTATGCATATCTATCCCTTATACATATTCCCAATATGCATATCTCAATTTACAAACCTGTAGAATTACGTTTCATCTAATGAAAAATAAGATTAAAGAATGTATATCTCATAACACTACTGACTTAGACTTTAAACTTGCCTCCTATCAAAACTTTTGTTACTGGTATAAGTATATGGAAGTTTTTTAGAGGATATTAAAAATGTGTTCTACAAATCAAATAAAGATCTATTTATATATTCTTCGTTTTCTACATTTTGCCTCCCTGTGGTCAGTTACTACAAGATCACTTTCAATTTCAGTTCCACGTTTATTTCTGCACTAGGAAACATATCAATCCTGGAAGTTAAATCAACCCAGCTCGTTAAAGAAAATAATGAAGCATTTTTAATTTTTCTTCTTTTTTTTGTTTGTTGACGATTGTGTAGAGTTAAAATGACTTGATTTTGTTTTCTTTTTTCTAGGCTCAAGATCAGCATGTCTTAGAGACGGAAATTTTGGAAAGTATCAATGTTAACCTTGAACAGTTTACGAAGGAATGGTTTAATGTTTCGTGATTATAAATTTTATAATAAATATCATGCTCTCATAATGCTTTGATTCATTCTCGATTTCAATAACCATTCTATCCACCTAATTATTAATGCATAGATTTTGAAAATATTTAATGATTCTTTTAAATTATGGCTAAGCTTGCACTTCGTTGATGTAAAACCCAGGCTTAAGTGCAAATCATATCATATTAAAAGCTTTCATTCTTGATACCCGTGCTTGATGGAATACATCTACGAAATTGATTCGTTTCAACTTCGCCGCCTCTCTGTTATAATCAATCTTTCAAGCGAAAAATTTATTCAGAGAGAATATTCCACTTGCTTGAATACATTTGAAAACGGAGTATGAAATTGGAGTAATAATCAATATTGATCTCATCCTCTCTCATTAATTCATAAAATAGCCCCTCCTTCAACAAAGAGTCGGCTTTAGTAATAAGCAGCGAACGGATTAAGCACCCGATGAGGAACGATTTGAGATCAGTGAGCAGTTAAAGTAACTTAAACAGTCTTTTAGAACTGTGAGGACTGTGCTTCAAAAGAAAAAGATTGTGTTTTCAGATCCCGAAACAGATTTGAAACAATTGGCAGTATTTTAATCGCAGCATTTTATCAACTTTTAATTAGCATTTATTTAACTTACAGTGCTAGCCATAAACAACCGTTCTAAATCCAAAAGTCGTCACTGCAATTTTTATCGAAACACAGTTATTGTTCCTAGGTGGTTCTTTATTACGTATTGTACCGAAAAGAATTGTTTTATGGTCAGGTTTGAATAGAAAACATTTTGTTAAAAATTCTGAAAAAGTAGTATAACAATTAAATATATGGAGGCGTGAAACTTCAAAGAGCAGTTTCTTATTTTGAGTTCAGCTGCAAACACGACTTTTATGCTTAGCACGGCAGTATACTTTTAGAACAATTTGTGCATTTACATACACACGTAAGAGTTACATATAAGTTGTTCCGAATATGTGTTTCCCTTCTATAGCTTTTGTAAAGCTAAGTTCTTTCGTCAAAAAAAAAAATAAGTCTCATGGTGTAAGAACCAGAAATAGCACTTTTATTGCTGCAAAATGTTCATTAATTTTGCACTATGATTTATAGATATTTTTTGACACAAATTGGAACACACTGGCTTGATCAGTTATGGACACACTGCTTAGTTATTGGCACATTAAAAACTAATAATAGTCATGGTAGCTGATGTCAATTATTTTCAAGAATGTACCCAAAAATTAAGCCATCAATATTTAAACGTTTATTTTTTTTTACAGTATAATAAAATTTGAAGTATCTTGACTTATCAATTTGAGCAACATCAAATTTAAAGAATCGATAAATGACAAATTACTTTTGATAAGTCTGAAAAACAACAACAAAAATAAATAAATGGAATAGAACTTTCGTAATACTGCCTTTTTTATTTATCGTTTGTACGCATTTTATGTTTTACCTTGATCCTGAATAATAAATTTGAGTAAGAATTCACAAAAAATAATTTATGGTCATGTGCGCTCATAACTAAAATACTTACTTTTAATCGACTAGTTAATGGTCCATTAGTTTGAAAGAATCCGAATGGCAAATATATTTATTCTGGAAAATCGTCTGCCAAGGAATGACCGGTGAAAATTGCTTCTACATTTTAACGAAGCAATTGCCTGTTTGGTGATATTTTAATCGTTGAAATTTAACACTAACTCCAGTGGATTAAACCTAAACTCCAGTAGATAGCGTTCATTGTTGACCACTTTTCCGTTTCCCTATTTCCCTGAAATGACAGTCTTACCGGTAAAACAGTTAAGTTACCGGATACAGTTCAGACTTGTCACAAGAAAGCCTTTCAATGCGTTTTAAACATTACCAAAACATAATATCAAATTATCATGCCGTTACGTGAGTTTCATTGTTGATGACGCCAGGAGCGTTACTCGATCATTGGCCATTATAAATATGAGGATAATAGATAAAGAGCTGGGGTAAAAGTAAGCATTAATAAAACTGCGATCTTATAAAGAAATAAAGCAAAGAAAAAACAGAAATGTCAGTTCTTTAAATAAAAACCCTTCAAAAACTTAAGTGCAAAGAAAATGCACAATTGGTGACTGATGAGCATTCACATAATTATCCACATTGTAGATAAAAACTTATGTTTGAGAAAATGTGTGTGTGTGTGGGGGGGGGGGGGATTCTTGAGCTTCAGAATCTTCTGACGTTCCTATCTGTATCCTTCCTGGAAGATCGATTACAAACTTGATATTGACAGTGCAAGACAAACCTATTCATTACTGGTTGGGTGGACGTGACAAGTCATTTGCTCTATCAGAAAGCAAAAATTCCGCCCCGACGGGGAAGAGGTGACCTCTTCAATTGGACAGCGCCAGGGCTTTACCCCCACCAAACTCTTCTCGCATCCCAGAGGATTCGCGAGCCTCACTTTGAAAAAACGCTGCTCTACATGAATCATCAAAAGTAATGCTTGGTATGATTACCAAAACTGTAGCATGTGGAGAACGTGGATTTGGTCAAAGTAGCGTTTTTACGACTGAAGAAATAAAAAATTCGGTCAATTGGCAAAAATTAAATCACTGACTCTGATGAAGATGAAAATTTCCCTACTGTGTCAAATATAGGGTAACGGCACCAATAACAGACAAGGGTCCAATAACAGACAGTCATAAAATTGGATAGAAATAAAAATAATTTTTGGTGGGTAAAACTCATGTTGCTGTGTCCCATGAATATGGTGCACACCATCTTGTAGTATGAGAGTGAATTTTATGTGCCAGATGGTATTTAAAAGGCAGTGGTGGAAGGTTATGAACAGCTATCACGAGGTCAGCTCTGGTGTTTCATGTTCATTTGAAGTTCTAAAAATAAATACTTTTTGGACATTTTGATGAGAAAAGGGGAATTTTGTCCATTACACATCATTTCCTCATCTGTTACTGGGGATCGTCAAATTTTTCAGTGTCAGTTACTGGGGGTCGGACCTTTTTTCGAAATCGAGCAAATAAAAATTGAATTAAGTAATTCAGAGGTTCCAAAAGCAGCCAAACGTTAGATGAGATGTAGTTGCTTGATAGAAAAGTAGTTTAAAAAGTCTAAACACATTAAAAGGCTCAGAAAATTGAGTTAACTGGACAGCGATGTCTTAAGCATGTCTGTTACTGGTGCCCTTACCCTATATCTATGCTTTGAAGTACACAAAGATTATTCAATTAAGTTCGTAACACCTTGACAAAAGACCATTCTCAATTCAAATTAGCTTCAGGAGCCGCTGCAGTATCTGCCTAACGGCGACTGGTAAAAAAATAACCGTCCAATGAGACATCTGTCTTGTTCGCGCAAAATTGAAATGTTTTACCTTTTTTGACTTGTCTCTTTAAATATTGCAATTTGACATATTCAAGACTTGAACTGTGAATTTTTAATCATAGGTTTTCATTTTAGAGTCATATTAGAAAAATACTCTGGGAAGATCTTTTTTTTTTTCTGAATGCTTAAAGTTCAGAAAAAGGAAAAAGAACATTAAAAAAGTAATTAAATAAAATTCTCTAGAATATTTTTCGATGCCGAAGCGCAATAATGTGTATGAACGAGCAAAACTGTATGACGTTGATATAATATTATATTTTCTTCCCAATTTATCTCTTTAGGTTTCTCTCTCCTTTCGGTTACACTGTTAATAAAAACCATGAAATTTTATGGTAAAAGTTACTGGCATCCATGTTGGCAGTAACTTTAACCGTAAAATCCTATTTCACTAAAATTTTACGGTAGAATAAACGAGAGTTAAAAACGCAAAATACTGCCATTAGGTTCGATTCCGGTACCTTCGGATTAGCAGGCGGCTTTGCTGCCCACCACAAGAGTTGTTGGGTCACATCGAGAGAGTGGAAATAGTGTTATATGCTTTTCACTGTAAGTCACGCGGTGTATCAATTAACCCTGCAATCGTTTTTTTTATCTGTACAATTTACGGATTTTTTTTCTGTACTATAAACACTCAATTTTACAATAATATTTTTCGATAAAAGTTTCCTGAATTTTCGACAGACTCTTTAATTACTGCAAGATGGCGTATCTGAACATTGAACTGAGAATTTTTAGAAGCATATTAGAAGCATATTATACTGGGAAGGTCAGGTGTTTTTTTTTTGAATGCTTAAAGGTTTGAAAAGGAAAAGGAGTAGTACAAAAGCAAATAAAATTATCCTGATGAGTTTTGGATGCAGAAACGCAATAAAAGTGTATGAACATGCAAGAATGTATTTAAGGTTGTTCTTCAACATACCTTGTTCCATACTCCATGCTGGCTATTTATGAAAAATGAACTTTTATTTACAAATATGTATGAATTGGTTTTATAATAAATTATATAAATTTAAAAAATGAATGTTATTAAAAACGATAGTTTACTCTAGAGTACTTCTCTTTCTAGTGCTGTTCGAGTATGAAATTTCTTCTTTCGCCATTTTCTGGCAAAAATGTGGCGCTAAACATTTCTACCAAAAAAGGTTTTCAATTCATCTTCATCATTGCATAAACATATGCCTGCAAAATAAATCTGAATTAAACCTTGAAACAGTAAAATTGTCCGATAAATAGTGATTATTACTTTAATTCGTTGTAAATGTTTTCTGAATTTTCTTTTGGTATCTTTTGCGAGTTGTCCAGGAGCCATAGTTTGTGTACCTCTGACCTACATCATGTAGGGTAACGGTACAAGGTATTGTGCGTTCAAAAATGGTTAACGACAAGACAGGACATGTAGTTTTTACCCTGTAAAACTGTCCGAAAGTGTCCTAAAAGTATGCGTGAAGCGTAATCTAATCATGGGACGCGTAATCTAATCTCTGTTGACAAGAGAATCAAACGTCAACAAAAACAAATCCACCGCCAAGAAAGACGAAAGAAAAAAGCGACCAAGGAACAGTTTACAAGGCAGAACAAGCTGGGTTTTTTTGGGGTTTTCACGCCTCTGTATCTGAGCCCCATGAAGACCCCCGGAGTTGATTTTTGGTATACTCAATCTTTAGTGGCTCCTGACGACATAAACCAAAATGCAATCAACAGGACAATCAGGGGGAGGAGGAATTCAAGTTAGAAAATCGCTGTTCAAAAAAGTTTTCGCTTTCTTTGACAGGGCTACAGCCCAGACGAAAAGTCGAATCAAGCTGAAATTTTGCTGTACACACATATTTGTGCCCTACTGATGTGCTTTTTGTGCCATTTGACCTCCCCGCCTCTCCTTTTTACTCCCCAAATTTTACCTTCCCGGGGTTCTGTCACAGCCCCCCGGGGGCTATGGTAATGATTTTTGGTATACATATTCTTGGGGGGCCATTGAGTACATATACGAAAATTCAACCAACAGAGACATCATGGGCTGGAGTAATTAAAGTTTGAAAATCACTAATTTCCCTTAAATTTTTATGTACTTACTCTCAGCTCATAGGGTTTGTTAATCTCTGACCGCAATTGCAAGGTAAGAACAGACCTAACAGTTGTTCAAAGTTGTCTTAGGAAATGAAATTCAATCAAGACTAAAACAGATCCAACAGTTGCAACTAGACATTAAATCGCGGATATCTCAAATTTGCCACAGCGACTGCGCATGCGCGCGGACTAAGCTCATTGGGCTTTCTGTTTTAAGATTCCATGCTGTTTGTTAGCTAATTGGGCTTTCTGTTTTAAAATTCCATGTTGTTTGTTAGCTCATTGGGCTTTCTGCTTTAAGATTCCATGTTGTTTGTTAGCTCATTGGGCTTTTTGTTTTAAGATTTCATGTTGTTTGTTTATATTTAAGCAGATAAACAAATTAATGAATGAACTTAGAATGCTGTCCCCCCTCAAGTTTTGCCGATACGAAATTTCCTTCCCCTTGTTTTTCAGTTTTGATATATTTAAAGGGGGGGGGGGGTAAATGTCGGTGCGAAACTGGGGTTAAACCATTACAATATTTTACGCGACATATTATATGAAACTATACGCATATGAATATGATACATCTAACTTTATAACTGAAAGCGAAAAACAGCCCTTTTTTATTGGTTTGGTTATTTTCTAAATTAATGCATTTTTCACAAACATAACACATTATGAACTGAAAATATATAAAATACGTGTGTAGATATCCGTGTTTTGCAGTAATTTGTTAACAGACAAATTTTTTCAATTAATTTAATCAAGACTTTTAAAGAGCTAAGTCCGCGTGCATCATGCGCAGTCGTTGTGGTAAATTTGGGATATCTGCCATTTGACGTTGAGTACAGTTGTATAGCTCTTCTGACACTTTCAAATTTAAAATATTTAATGGCTGAGGGTTTTTTTTTTTTTTTGGCTTGGTAATAACATGCGTTATTTCGTCTTTTTAATGAACTTTTAAACAAAATTAGGCATCAAACAAGACAAAGACCTCCATCAAAAGAAAGATAAATCTCCAAACAATTAAAATTATCCCATAAAACGTAAAAAACTTAAAACGTAAATACGATGTTTTTTCTTAAAACGTAAATACGATTTAAAGTGAAAAGCTAGATTAAAATAGCCCGCAAGCTTTAAAACATTTAAAAAAACCTTCATGAAAATGTTGAATAATCCGTCAAATAAAGAAACTAATAGAATTTATTGCAAAGTTGTAAAATATTTGAAAACAATATAATTTTAAAATATAGTATTTTACTATCCAAGAAGTTTTCTATGCAACAGAGAGGATACAAGGATTGCAATAAAATTTAACAAACCCAATTCTCGCAAACCGAACATAGAATCTAAAAGGTCAGAAAATAACTTGACGTAAAATTAGGCTTGCCATTATTGTTTCTTAAAAACACAAAACAGGGTTGTTTCAATTGAACATTTTCTAACTTTAAGTTTTCAATTCTAAAAATACGGACAAAGTAATAATATCAATGCAAAAAGATGTGATATCTCATCAAAAACAACCCTGTTGTAAAAATTTCCCCGCCAAGAAAACTTTTAACTTTTCCGCACAAAAAAGAAAACCTGCATATCCTAAACCCAAAAACCCTCAGCCATAAAAAGTTATGATATCTAGTTTGCGCGCCAAGCATCTGCCAAACTATCATCCTCCCTGTTCTCCTCTTTCATCACATCTACTTCCGTTAGAACCTTCTCCCACCTTCAACTCTTCAAAAATATGGACAGATCCTTTAAATTGTTTATCCTGTTTGGCGGGAAGCTTTTTGCTCACCAAGCAACCACTTCACTTTAAAAAGCTTTTCGCCAAACAGAATAAACAATGTAAAGGATCTATCCATATTTCTGAGGAGTTGAAGGTGGGAGGAGGTTCTAACGAAAGTAGATGTGATGAAAAAGGATAACAGGGAGGATGATAGTTTGGCAGATACTTGGCGCGCAAACTAGATATCATAACTTTTTAAGGCTGGTGGTTTTGGGGTTTTGGATGAAGGTCTTCTTTTTTGAGTGGATAAGTTTAACGTTTTCTTGGCGGGGATCAATTTATATTGAGTGCAAATCGCTCTCGAGTAACTCAATGTTCCGAGGCTTTTAATGTATTTAGACTTTTTAAACTATTTTTCTCTCATGCAGCTATATTTCATCTAACGTTTGGTTGCTTCTGGATCCTCTGAATTATTTAATTTTATTTTTATTTGCTCAATTTCGAAAAGAGGTCAGACCCCCATAACAGACACCGAAATACTCAGTTACAGATAGGATGAGGAAAGAACAAAATTCCCTTTTTATCTTCAAAAAGTTCGAAAGTCCTTTATTTTTAGAACTAAAACCTCATAAACTTCAAATGAACATGAACCACCAGCTGACATCGTGGTAGCTGTTCATAACCTTCCACCACTGCCTCGTAAATACCAACTGGCTCATAAAATTCACTCTGATAACACTAGATGGTTGCACCGTATTCATGGGCCACAGCAACATCATTTTTATCCGGCTAAAATTCTTATTATTTAAATCCAAACTTATCTGTCTGTTACTGAACTTTTGTCTGTTACTGGTGCCGTTACACCAGTTATTTCTTTACAAAGCTGTTGCCTAATATGAATTATGAGCGTTAATAAAACATTCATTCAAAGATAACAGAAGAAAAGTTGTTGATAAATACATGAAATGTAATACAGTATGGAAAAGAAAAAACCCCAACAACTATTGAACAGTTATATCTAAAACAGTGAAACTTTGCATAAAATGATTCCTAAAAATTATAAATACAATATATTTAATAAAATTCCGTATATTTTTCCTCATTTTAAAGACAAAATGATCGGGAAATTAAAAAAGAAGGTAGCAGTGCTGATCTTTTCTTTTTAAAAAAAACTTGCAATTAAAAACTTATTTTTAAAAACTAAAAGAAATCACCAGAAGTCTTTCATCCCTCTGCTTCTCTTCCTTCTGCGTAAAACTTTAATTTGAATTCAATCTCACGTACTCTTCGGTTTCCAATAAAAGATTTTTTAAAGGAAAATCGATGAATAACATCTTACTTTCAGACTATGTACATTTTTTTCTCTAGAGATAGGATTTTCTGTAAAAAGGATTTACACTCATTTTTTTTCTTGGTATCTATCAGTGGTGCGTTGGGAGCGAGGCGCAATACGCTACTGAAAAATGTAACTGGATTATCGGGATTCTGTACAATTACATTTTTTAGCTTGCTCCGTTTTTTCGTAATATGGATATCAGTTTTCCGTTCAATCTTTTGTATTTTTAAAATAGGCTTTATATCTGTTTTTGAAAACAGTATTTCCCCGATACATCAAAAAGATCATTGCAGTAATGTTTTAGCACTTGTGATGGAATCTTTAGAGCTCTGATTTGGATCGGAAAAGTTGTTTTCGCTATGACAAAGTAAAAACGTTTTTATTTTGGAGGAATGACTTAGCGTGTTTATTTGTTTTAGAAAATAAACATTGTCTACATTCAGTTATAAAGGCAATAAAGTTGTCTTTTTCATCACCGACATTATTTATGAAAACATTTTCAACAATGTGTATACTTTTAAAAACATTTGAATCATTCTTTTATCTTGTATGATACAGCACAAAGTAAAAGCTTAAGTATATGCATTAAAAAACTAGTTTGGAAATATTTCTTTTATAGATTTTTTTAAACACGGGTTATTAGTTATTGAGAGGGAGCATTGCATTTACGAGGTTCTATGAGTTTAAATTTTGGTCGAGTTTTGATTGTTTACTTATGAAATCAGAAAATGTATATTTTTCTGCATTGATGTCATCATTTTGCATGAAATGTAAACGTTTATACATTTATCTTTTGTTTCCATAAAATTTATATTTTTATGCATTTATCTTATCATTTTTAGAGAAAATATTTTACTATAAACTTAATCAATGCATGTTTTTATGCCCTGAGTGCGAAGCGTGAATGGAAGATAGATACATAAACGGTATTTTAATCCATAAAATTTAGAAGGGAGTTGAACGTCCATTTTCTATTTTTTTAATTTTTATTTCTTTACTTAAGTTATTCGTTTTAGGGGGGGGGAGAGCATTGTTCGAACGAGGGTCAAAGAATTGTAATTTAATGAAGGGTTTGAATATGTAAGCGTAATTATGCAAATGTGACTCATTGCTTTGCACTTATGGTATTATTTTAGGTTTCCATACTCCGAGTACACATAATGTTATTCGAAGGCCAATAGATATGATATAAACTTCATCCATTCATTTTACGCTTTTAAGATTGAAAAATTTATCTTTTAATCTGTATATCCTTTATAAAAATGGTTCCCAAAGCGGTCTAAATGGACCCCAAGGAGTCCCCGCCAGCCTCCCATGGTTCCATGACAATGAAAGAAATAATTGGAGGTGTATGAGATGCAAACAAGGACCCACGAGCTTGGATCTTATTTAAACCAGCACTAAAATGTAGGCTTTCTATAAGACTTAAGTATCCAGCTGTCCCATCATATTCAAACTCTTTCACACAGAATGCCTGGCATTATGACGGAAAACATTCATGTTTAGGGTTACCTAAAATAAAAAATGACTCTTCCCATCAATTTTTTATAACCCATTTCCAAAGTAAAAACGAATTCAAATACTCATGTAAAAGTTTTGTTACTCTGTTGTCGATTATTTAAAAAGTTGTGAGTAGTTTGGTCTTATTACACGTTGATCTTATTACACGTTTGGTCTTCTTGCACGTACGTTAAATGACCTCCAGCAAAAACAAAACTTTATAAAGTCCCCTCCCCCTGCATTTATGTTTTCGGGTGTGTGGATGCTTATATAATAAAATATAGTTTACACTCTTCCTGAGAAATAAAATTTTTCTTGAGAATATTGGGATAGGAACTTCCTGTAATTTGAACTTGCGATTTCTTGAACTAACTGATCCCTTGGCACTTCGAGTTACCGAGAGTTGGCTGTATATATTTAACTTAGATCATTAGTTTTTGAGAGACAGAAATAACACACTTTTGAGCATTTATGTTATTTTATTATTCCATGCGCACCATGCACACTGAGAAAGAGTAAGGTCGTAAGGAGTGAGACCTGATAGATGCGTAAAATATAAACTTGTGTAAAATATAAACTTACTCTATCCATTTTAGGATTCAAAAGAAAACATCTACTTTCCTTACGTATTAGTTTATTAATTTGACGTTAATTCGTTCGTAAGCATTGGGCAGAGCATTGAGTAATTGTCTGGAAATAAAGAACATATTTTTGACTTAATTTAAGAAATCGTCATTAATATGTTCGTGATATTTCATTAAAATTTAATAATTTTGACACAATATGGTTTCTTTTTTTCCATCTCATCTTGTAAACTATTTTTTGAATTAGTTTTTTTTCCAAAAGATTATATGGCATCTGTTTTACCTTACTAAATATCACTTTTTCCCAACCGCATGGCCTAGCTGTCATTTTTCAAGTGTTGAGAAAATAATTATAAATTAATAACTAATGCACGCCAATAGTTTCAAAACTAGGATCATTGCCTGTCATACTTATTACGAAGCATGCTGACTAATTTTAATCATATATATCTTTCTAAATGCCTTTTAATTCACCTCAAAGTTTTAAGTTAAGTTTCTGTCGCTGAGTTCTTTTCGGATTAGAACCATTATTATGTATCGTTCTTTTCTCATGTTGTTGGCAGTATTTGGAGAGCATTTTAAGTCCTTAAAGAAGATCTTATGTCTGATTAAATGGCATTTTGCTATACTGCCATGAATTCCGCAACTGCGACGTACGTTGGATCCACGTCTTATTTCTTTCAGTCTTCTGTTGTTGTTGTTGGCGTGCTAGTAATAAACTATCATGGCAAGATTGGAGCCATTGCCTTGAAAGGTTGAACTTCTTTATTAACAGATAAGACAAACGAGAAAGATTTACAGCACATAGAGAGGAAATAACACCCAGGGCAGAACCGAATCCGTAACCTCCGGTATATGAAGCGAAGCTTCTACCGTAGAGCCACAAAGGCCTCTTCTAGACTTCTAATTTGAGTAAATGATTTTTTTTCAGACAACACTGTCCCCTAATACACACACCTAATAAAGCACTCAAAACTAGATTTTGATGTTTTTTTTTCATAAAAAACTCGCTAATTCCTGATTTTCAATTGCTAACTCCTTATTTCACCGTCACTTACACCCCCTTTTCGATGTCTCTGACAAAATCTGTGCATTCTCACGTTTTTGGTTATTTGGATTTATGTTCGTTTTAGTGAACCATTTGCAATTCATTTTCTGCAGAAAAAAATTCAATTATAGTAGAAACCTTTAGCATCGTTTGATATTCCTAATTACGTACAATACTGAACATAAATATAACGAAACATAAAATTATGAAATTTATGTAACAAGAAGTGAGAAAATTAGTTCAATTTTCAAAAGACATAATGAACTTCAATGCGAGTATTTCGTATTTAAGACGTAATATTAAGTGCCACATTAATTTTAACCTGTTCTCTCAAATGAACACAAAATTTGAAACATTTAAGTTCATTAAAATATCAATGCAGCTAAAATGTCTACTTTTTTTAAATACGATTACACATTACTAAACAAGATGTAAAACATGGGAACTGAAAAAAAGAGTTGTACACAAAAACAGGCTATAATTTTCAAGTTAAACCAAACTTTCATTTATGCGACTACGTTACGCTTAAACTCCTAGTCGCATTTGAAATTTTTTATTTATATCGAAAAAAATATTGCGTTGTGAAAAAAATGATATTACGAGAGAAGAAAATATTTGTTGAAGCAATACAATCCATTAACTTCAAATTAAATGAAATTCTTCACAAAGCTCGTGTAAAAACATGAGCAACACAAAAAGTTGCTACAAATCAAAACACATCAAGAACGAAACAAAAGAAGTGATATGTTATGTTACTTGAAAGAAGTTGCTAAATTTAATGAGACAAAAACATCGTTTCGAGACTTTTAACAAGAACAGGGAATTGAAAACTTTTTACAGAATGCTTTGCCTGAAGAATTTCGAAAGCCATTAAACAGCGAGTGTAAATGATACTAAAAAGATTTTCTTCTTCTCAAAGATAAAAAAAAAACTTGAAAAAGAGAAGAGTCTGTTGAAATAGGAACTTAAATATTGAAACAGGTTAGATGTAAGAAAGAAAATTGTGGCTAAACCACATTGGCTATATTTGAGAGCAATTTGATTAGCTGATAAAATCAAGCTAATTAAAGTACGGATTTTTTTTCGTTGTTGCATACACGTGTTCTAATGATATAAGGAACCCTTTTCCTGACGCAGATAAGTTTGATCCTCCAAAGTTAAGAAGTAACCAAAGAAGTCAAAACGTCACTTTTAGCAGTTATTTTCATACAGTGTTTTCCTAATAATATTTTTAAAAAGTTAAGCGGCAAAAAAGAATTTCATTCTTTTGCTCAAAGTGGCTTACATTTGTTTTAGGGCTTAAAAAACATTTCTTTCGCAGTAAAAATGCCAAAAGTGGGCTCCCACAGTTTTAAGTTTGAAACCAATCTCCATAGACCACCAATCTGCACTGCATGTCCCCTATGAAGTGCAGTAAACTCCGGATTATCCGTGGAATAGGGTGGTACGGTAACCGCGGATAAGTGAAAACTGCGGATAATCCGAATAATAGGTAAAAAACGAAACTTAGTGTATGCAATAGATAAAAAATATTAATGACACTCACACATTCATTTGAATTATAACTAAAACATTGCTACATTGCATCTACTAACATTGAATATAAAAAATATATGTAAAATCTAAAAGCGAACAACAAAATCATAAGTTTCAAAAAAATAAAAATAAAAATAAAAATAAAATAAAAGTAAAGGATAAACCGACCGCCGATAATCGGGAGTTTACTGTAATACAATGAATGCAGCCCAGAAATTAAGTTGCGACGCGTCCGTTATCTTGTGGCAAAATGATGCTTTCTTCTTATGTCTGTTATGGTAAGGTACGTATTTTGCTTCTTCATTGTGGTTTCCTAATAACTCCATGCTAATCCACAATCAAGGAAGGTGTGTGGATCTACAATCAATGGTGAAGTACGTGTTTTGCTCCTTGATTGTGGTTTCTTAATAACTCCTTGTTAATCCACAAGCAAGCAGCACCACAATCAAGAAGCAAAACCTGCCATTTCATTATGTCAGCCATAGGAAGAAAACGGCATTTAGCCCCAAGCTAGTGAGCGAGTTGCTACTTAAATGATGAGCTAGGGCTTTACTATGAAGGGGTGAGAGACGGTAGCTCTAAAGAGGGAAAGCGAGCTTCACGAGTTTTAATTCATTTTAACCAAAAAAAAAAACACACACACAATTAAAGGATAAAGGTGGAAAACTATTATTCGTTTGAAAATTGCAAAGTGTCTACAGTTTTAATGCAGATTTTCGTTAAGATCATAGTGTAGCTTTAGCATTAAAATACGGTACATCAATATTTATGTTATTATTTCATGCGGAGGGAGCGAGAAAAATTAAGATTATAAATTGGGTAGCGAATGCAAAATGATTTAAAAAAACTACGAGTTTTTAACTTTGTAATTTAATCAGTGCGTGCACTTAAACAAACATTGTATGATACAGAATGTAGCGCAAACTCAAATAAATATTTACCACAGTTCAAAAACAATGAAAAATTCAGGTCTTTGTCCGGCAACTACGTATTAGTTACATACGATTGTAAAACATGGAAATCGTTTTCTGTTCATAACCTAATAAAGTATATGATAGGTTGGGTTTTTTATTCTGTATATGAACAGCAAAATAATTTCAAAATTCATTGAATGCTATGAATGATCTTGGTTAAATTAATTTAAATTTGAGCAGAGATAGTAATTTTTTCATTCTTAAATTAAAAAAAAAATTAAAAAAAAATCATTGCATTGTGGATTGTCATTTTTCTACGTGACAATAACACGCAAGAGGTGACTGTACGTGCTGCGTGAGGAGTGAGTGAACATATGTATCCTACATGATTAAAAATATTAATTAATGAGAAAATAGCTAATGCATAATAAATGTAAATGAGCGATTAAACGTTCATAATCATCTTTTGATTATGTATTTTGGAACAAAAATATGAAAACAAGCATCATAATGTTTCGTTAGATCTCGTTTCAAAAACATCAGTTACAAAATAGTTTAAAATGCTGACAGTTGTCGAGTTTTTACATTTTAGCATTTTAAAACACATAGCTATTTGGTCCTTTTGAACTGCCAATTATTGTTTGTTAAATTTTTAACATAATCGCTTTAATAATTGCACGTAATTAATGTTACCTATTACAGAACTGATAATAATTATTAATGCACCTATTAATGCTTTTTAAAATGTCTAACTGCTTTGGTCTCCTGAAATATTTATCGACTGCAAAGAAAAGGTATAAGAAAAAAAATAAGTAACTGACCTTGATTTTGTTTCCATTAAAAATAATCTTCTAAATTATTCTCGTGATTATAAAGACAACGTATAATACATTTCTACGATCTTTAAAATATGTTATACAAACTGAAGCATGTTCAAACAGTAAAACAAAATTGATTTACCATTTTAACTGCTCTTCATTATAGAATCTCCTATAATTAGCACTTGAAATGCCAGCCCATTGAAAGTCCGTTCTGTAAACGTTTTAAGTTTTCAATTGCAAAGAAAATACACAGAAGTGCAAATGTAAAGAGAAAAGATTCTTTAGATGTAGTACAACTTGGATGTTAAGGTCTTTTTTATATTAGAAAACTATTTGAGCACTTAAGATTTCTTTGAACAAATTGTCTTCAACTAAAAAAAATATGTTTTAACTGTAGAGTATGCGTTTTCTTTTCTATTTCAGTTGCCGGTCTGAAAAATACATTTATCTATGTTTACTTTTTTACTGGAAGATGTTAAACTTCAAACACAACTCAATTTAGCTCAAATGAGAATTTTCTCAAGAAATTTTCACCAATTTTTTAAAAAGTTTTGTCTTAGTTTAAAAACAGTAAAAATCTAGTCACATGGCTATTAAAAATATAGCTTACTTGATTTATAATAGAAAGCAAATAAAAAGCCTTTGTTTTGTTTTAAAAGTAAGTAAGTAATTCAAAATAAATGAAGAAAATATTGGAGAAAATTTTGGTACGAATTTCGATACACTTAATAGCAAACAAAAATGCTTGATTTTTATATGTTTTTTTTAAAATGTTTCATTTGATGTTCTGGTATAATTTAAAGGATCTATCAAACTTAAGGAACAATTTCGCTATATATAGGAATTTTAAGGACATCTTTTCCTTTTTAGCAAAAACTCATCAGTTGTCAGTATGAGAGAAACAGGATTTTCCCCACAAAAAATATTCTCCAACTTGATTTTCTGTCCCTAAAATGTGTTTTTGCTTACACGAGCCAATTATAAATGTTTCGTTCAATTCGAAAAAAAATCTCAAAGCCTACTTCTACTTGTTACGTGACTACAAAGTGGGCTCAGTTGAGGAAAAATAATGCATAAATTGTACTTCTTACACTTGTAAAAGTATTATAGAGACGAAGAGATAGAGAATGCAAATGTATTTTTAAAGACACTTAAAGGAGATTTAAAACTTTGAAAAGTGTTATTTGTACTAAAAATACATTTTCAAAATTACTAGTGATCAGTTTCACTCCGAGAGGTAGGACACGTCATCAGTAAAGGACATTTTTAAATTTTCAATCAACGTTAGTTGTAGGGTATTATTTAACATATGCTGCAGTTAGTACACCACGAAGATAATTTATTTTCCATGCATTATACAGGGTAATTAAAACAGATTGGTGGGGTTTCATGCACCTACCAATTTGAAAATGTTGAAATTGAGCTCACTGGTAAAGCTTGAATGAGCCAGTGAGTCGTAAATTTTCGAATGGCTATCGCATTAGCATTTTGAGCAGTGCAACTTAAGAAAAAAAACACTCCTTCAGCAAGCAATAGGCCGCAAAGAAGGAGATGATTTAGCAATTTATGATTGCACCCCCCCTCCCCCAGGTCACTGCACCTAACGCCGCATGATCTTTTGTTTCGGGGATATATTTAAAATATTCTGTTTGTACTCCACTTATCTCCTGATCTCGACGAATTGAATTGCTTCTGCGATTGTGGGCAGGCTACCGAGTGTGCATCAGGACGGTGTGATATCATTCGAGTATTAACAGAAGGACACATCGATCAGCTTTAGAACGGTTAAAGTACGTAAAAAACGAGCTGATGTTTGCATCACATGACTTCCTTTTACACCAATTTAATGTTATTTCCCCATTATTGCTATTTTAATGCGATTCAATAGCTAACTCTCTAAATATTACCAACAACGGCCAAATTGAAACCAAATTAAAAAAAAAATCATCAAATTTGTCGCCAAGTTGGTGACAAAACTTTGCGACCAAAAGAATATCTACTCAAGTAAGTCATAGAATCAGGTGTATATAATGGCTCACCAGTCATAGCTGGAGGATAGGAGCAGCTTCTGTAATCAAAGAAATGACAGGAGCACCAAAAGGTAGAAGTCTGACTTTGCTCCGATGCCACCCCAGAACATATACTGAATTGTCTGGGACTTTCAAGATCGGATATTTTGGCGGATGCAATGTTGGTGTTGGATTTTTTGAGAGTGACGAATTTCATAGATCTGGTTTAGCGCGGCTAAACACCGGAGATTTGCAACAACAACAACAAGAATGGCTATATATCGCCAAGTGTCCACCAAATTATAACACCACTTGAGTTTGCATCGAAATTAACTAGGATCCCCCCCCCCCCAAGAAGGTGCGAAAGACCTCTTTAGAAACACCCGAATGCAACCAAAAGGGGAGGTGCACAACTAGACCCCACTAGGAGTCTACGTACCAAATTTCAACTTTCTAGGGCAAACCGTTTTTTGGGTTATGCGAGATACATACACACACACATACGCACATACATACGTACATACAGACGTCACGAGAAAACTCGTTGTAATTAGCTCGGGGATCGTCAAAATGGATATTTCGTGTGTCTGTACGTTTTTAGGCATATATCCACTTGTGGTCGAGTCGAAAAAACCCAACATTCATTCCGGGGAGGGGGGGGGGGATCAAAATAGAAATTAAGCCCGATTTTTGAGTGAAATTTTTTTTGCGAATACAATACTTCCTTTTTTGTAAAAGGAAGTAAAAATGTTTTATACAGATTAATTTTCCCAATATTGGACATTTTAATGTGATTCAGTAGTTAACTCTCTAATTATCGCCAATTGTGGCCAAAAAGAAACCAAACAAAAAAAAAAAAAAAAAAAATCCAAGTTGGCTGAATAACTTGACGACCAAAAGCTTGGCGATATGTCGGCAAGTGTTTGCCAAATTATAACACCACTTGATTTTGCATAAATATTAACAATGATTCCCCCTAAAAAAGGTGCAAAAGACCCCCTTAGGAATATCCGAATGCAAACAAAAGGGGAGGTGCACATCTAGATCCCACTAGGAGTCTACGTACCAAATTTCAATTTTCAAGGACAAACCTTTTTTGAGTTATGCGAGATACATACGTAGATACGTACACACGCACAGACATACGTACATACAGACGTCACGAGAAAACTCGTTTTAATTAATTCGGGGATGTCAAAATGGATATTTTGGATGTCTATACGTTCTTAGGCATATAACCACGTGTGGTCGGGAGGGGAAAAAAAAAAAAAAAAAAAAAACTGAACATTCATTCGGGGCGAGCAAAATGGAAATTAAGGCCTATTTTTGGGTAATTTTTTTTTTTGTTTTTGCAAATACAATACTTCTTTTACTTCGTAAAAGGAAGTAACAACAACAACGATTTTTTTGGACCTTTTTTAAGTTTAAAAATATACAATTTTGAAGCCCAAACATTTTTTAAAATTACCTCGTATAAATAATTACTTTTATAAACAGTGAAATGTGCTATGGCTTTGATCAGTGGCTGAGAGGAAAAGAAACAAAGTGCACATAGATTTCCCATTTTTTTTCACACATTCCTTGATGTCGATGTGAGATTCCCCCCCCCCTACATAATGAATTTATTAATAATCTATTTTTATCGCCATAAACGCTTTTCCTACTGATTTCATAAGCTTCGCTAGTTGAGGATGCTTTCATGCATCATACTATAAAGTTATATGAAGTCTTATTTCCTGAAGTTTGTATCTTGACTTTCTAATTCATTCCATGTTCAATCAGGGTATGATTATTTACTTTCCTGAAGAGCTTTAGGCGTTTCCCACTTCTACCATTATCTGTCAAATGGAAGAGACTCTGAATTGCAAAGCATGGGTAGGAAAAAAATCTTGAGCTCCTGTAAAAATATCTCATTTTGATGGTTGGTGATTAAATGAGTCATCTAGTGAACGTCAAAGAATACCTTGTATTTTAGCTGTACTAAGCAGAACATTAGTGTTTCTTCGCTTGCGTAATGTTTCTTGTAGATAATCTGTATTGTAGTTTATGACAGTTTACTTTTTTTGATTCTATGGAATTTTCCGAAACAGAAAAATATGATGAAAAGGTGTTCTAAAATTTGGGTTATAAGATTTGATATTTTTTTAAATTTTTTCCCATGTCCTCCCTCTCAATTACATATTACAACGAGCTGATTGTGCCTCACATGACTTCCTTTTACTCCAATTTAATGTCATTTTCCCATTATTGGCAATTTTAATGTGATTTAATAGTTTTCTCTCTAAATATCACCAATAATGGCCAAATTAAAACCAGGTAAAAAAAAAATTGCCAAATTTGTTGCCAAAATGGCGACAAAACTTGGCGACCAAAAGACTGGCGATATATCGCCAAGTGTCGACCAAATTGTAACATCACTTAAGCTTACATCGAAATTAACAATCATTTCCCCCCAAAAAAGGGGCAACAGACACCCTTAGAAACACCCGAATACAACCAAAAAGGGAGATGCACAACTAGATCCCACTAGGAGTCTACATATTAAATTTCAACTTTCTAGGGCAAACCGTTTTTGAGTTATGCGACATACATACGCACATCCATACATACAGACGTCACGAGAAAACTCGTTGTAACTAACTCGGGAATCATCAAAATGAATATTTTGCGTGTCTATACGTTCTTAGACACTTATCCACGTGTGGTCGAAAAAAAAAAAAAAAAAAAAGAAAAACTTAACAATAATTCGGGGGTGAGCAAAATGGAAATTAAGGTCGATTTTTGAGTGAAAATTTTTTCGCGAATACAATACTTCCTTTTTTGTAAAAGGAAGTAAAAAAAGAAGGAAAAAAATATGCATTACAAATTATTTGTGTGCAATATTAATTTTTATACGTTAAATATTCTACAGTATTTTTTGTTTTTTGTTTTTTTGTGACATAAAATACTAGAAACATAATTACTTGCTAGAAACGAATGTCGAAAGGTAACAAAGAAGGACATTCTTATTCTAATTTACAGTTGAAGAAGTTTTGTGTGAACGAAGTTCTCTCTTCAAGTAGTTAAAGCTTCAAAACCTGGAAGAAAAGAAATTGTATGAACTTTTTACGGCTTCTCTTTAATCTCATTTCTGTGAAAAAGCATTTGTTCCTGATACTGTGATCATTCTTCTTCATTGCGAAGACGTATTTCTTAGAAAATTTTATTACCCATCCCATTAGCTAAGAGAAAGTCTGCTCAATTCTCAGAGCAACGATTATTTGGAAAACGCTTCATGATCGAAATTGTCTAATACAGTTTTGGGGATTCTTTATCAATATCAAGATGTTTAATTTCTTATGATCAAGCTTTTACAAGATATAAAAATAAGAAAAAAAATGAATCTATCAACGTTAAAATGCCAAAATATTGTTTGTCAAAAAATAAAAATCAATAAATAATATTGTACATATTTTGATAATAAAGATATGATCTGGTTTTATGTTTTTTCTCCAAAGCTTCTTGAATATAGGACTTTCCAACTAGTGTGCCATTTGTCAAATTGTGGATGTTTGCACAAATGTAATTTACTTTTTACTGTTAGAAAATTGTGCTTAATATTTTTTTTTACGTTAAAAAAGGTCAAAAATGTCTAAAAACAAGGAATAACTCCGAATAACAGGAGAATCATCAACCATTATTTCACAATAAAAACCAGTTTTTCAGAGTTAGAGTCTGAGTCGGGCAGATTTTGGGAAAAGGAGTCGGAAGTAGATGAATTCACATTCCAAGAGTCGGAGTCGTTCATTTTCCCTCCGAGTCTACATTCTGCGGAGTCAGAGTCGGAGTGATTTCGGGGTGTAGGAGTAGGAGTTAGAATCGACGGCACTGCAGTTCTAGGAGTCGGATAGGTCAGTTTCCCTCTGACTCTGCAGCCCTAGTAAGGATTTTTGCGATTTTAATTCATTTAATTCTGATTCAGTCATATTTATCTCAGACTTGCTTCATTGTTGATTCTACGAGATATGGTATTTTAATTTTTGTTAATAACCTTTTTTCTATTTCTTAAAACCAAAAATTGAGAAGGGATTCAGAATTTGCGCATGTTTTTAAACTTTTTGGTATAAAAAAGGGGGGTTTTCGTGGTGTTCTCTGTGTTAAAAAAATTCGAATTGTTCTAAAAAATACCCTTAATATAGCTGAATCAAAAAGCTCTTCTATACATGGTTCTCATCAAGAACTTTTTCGAACAAGTACTCTTTGGAACAAATCCGCCTATAAGTTTGGGATCTGACAACTATTTGCCAAATTTTCTCTGAAGGCTCTAATGATAAGATTTTTTAAACTCTTTAGAACTGAAAGAAGAAATGTTCAAATCAAAAAGATATTTTCTATACACGTTCTTCATCAAGAACTTTTTCAATAAAGTTTGTTTGAAGCAAATATGCCTTAAGTTTGGAACTTATAGCTCCCTTAAATTTCGCAGTAGGCACTATTTTTCAGTTGTTTTAAGAACTGATCAACGTTGGATGAAAACTTGTTCAAATCAAAAAGTGAAATATGGAAATGTCTCTTTGCCGAGATCTATTGAACAAAAAAACGTTCTGACTAGACTATTCCCTCAAACTATATTAGGGGTAGGGGGAGACAGACAAACAGGTCAGCAGACACCTTTTCCCCGTCTTAAAAACCTACTTTCTAATTTTCAATTATATGATATTAATTTAATTACGCAATACTTTGACATTTTTTGTTTTTGTTTTTAGTGATAGGTTTAAGATGCATTAAGCAAGATTTCATGATTTTTTATTCTTTTATTTTTACGGGAATATAGGCTTAAAATTAAATGCATAACTTTACTTAAGATAGATTATTTTCAACCCGAACAAAGTCGGGCCGCTAGTAGTTAAATGAATCGCTTTTCATACATTTCCCTTCATTAACAAAAAAAAAAAAAAAACCCTTCAGTTTTGGTTTTTTTCATACCGGCTTGATGTTCGTATTTTATTTTGAGCAAGTAACATTTCATTTTTAGCACACATTAGATTTCACTTATTGCGTTCACACTTTTGGATTGAAATAACGTTTTAAGCACCCGCGAACAGAAAATGCGTTCACAATGTCATGCAACAGCAGCGTAAATATATTCCCGCTAATGATTTTATGCAAAACGCCTTTTTTTTTCAACAGAAGCAAAAACGGCGGAGAAAAGTAATACAATCGATTTTTAAATAGTCTTTTAAAGGTTCTTGGCTTTGCTTGGTATAAAACTTTTGTGAAGAAAGCTTTTTTAATGATAAAATGAATTGATTTCTGATATCTGAAAAGGTGTGATGCTTTTTATATTTCTGTACACCGTTTTAATTAAAATTTAATTATTTTCCCTATAATCCTTGAGATCTTTACATACATCAACTTGGAAATAAAAAAAAAACACTTTCTTCCGAAAAGGCATTGCTTTAAGAAATAAATGAAAGCGTTGGAAAGAATTGCTCAAAGGATATTAAATATTTCTATCTGTGCTTTGCTTCGAAAACTCATCAAATATATTGGAATTCCACGTGGCGAATACGAGTGGAGGAAGGTATTAAAAGTATAATGGAATTTTAACGTGATAAATAAATAAAAAAAAAAAATGAACTCGTCATACATTATCTAGGAAATTTATTTATTTATTATTTTTTTCCAAAAATAACAGAACATTTTGGTCATTACAAAAAGATATTGGAATGCTTTGAACTAAGGTTTCCAAAGATTTTAGTTCTTATGAACATGTTCAAAAAGTTATTTCTGCAATTAATCGAAACTATTGCTGAAAGCTTTGCACAATAGAGAGAGGAAATACAGTATATTTATTCTATTTACACCTTACTCGTGAATGTGAAGTATAACCATCCGACTTTTCAGATGACAGAGGATCAAAATCTAACCGCAGTCATAAATGTGATACAGATTGTGTGTCATTTTACGTAATCCTTAGGACAACTTGTCTTTCGTTCTGGTGATTGTGACCTGATTGTTGTTAAATTTCAAACAGATTTTTCGAACTGTTTTCTACTTTGCATACTAAGTTTTGTTTGATGTATATAGATATGTATCTATTTTAAAAGCATTTATTTGCACGATTACTTAATTTCTCACAAAAGGAGTGTGGCGGACCTGTACACTCAAACCTGCTTTTGTGAAATGGGTAGGGACAACATAAAAAAGTCGTTCGTTTTAAAAATAACTCTGTCCGTTTAAAAAAAGAAAAAAAATCGTCAGTTGAGTACCAATCTGATCAAAATTTTCATATACGTGAGCTGGAGGTGGAAAACTTCTTAAGCAAGCCAAGAGTGCCAAACAAACTGGTTGCTAATATAATTAGCAAAGACCGGACGATTCACTTTGCTTCGGTTATTCGTCTGGACTGTGCTAATTATATTAGCTGCCAGTTTGTTTGGCACCCCTTGTCTTTCTTAAGAGGTTTTCCATCTCCAGCTCAGTCACTTTCCTATGCCGGGCTGATGAATGCTAATAAGCACGAAACTGCAGTCCTCGACTGGAAATGACTGAGCTGGCGGTATATTTCACGTAGGTTTCTGCTGCTTGATAATATCAAGTTTAATACCGTAAAAAGTAAAAGCATTTCATAAAAATACGCTTAAAGGGTTGTGGATCTTCACCAACGTTGAGAAGAGGTGCAACTTTTACAGCAGCCAAACAATGACCATCAAATTCCAGTTAAGGTAATTTATAGAAGATTTGTTCACGTATGTAAAATTATGATCCAATGAAGGGTCATTTACAGTAGCTTTTACGAACATATCGTTACATGCATGATGATAAGTTCATTTAACTTTGAAAAAAAAATTTTTTTTTTGTCCTTTATACTATGAAAACTAGACATGCGGTTGGTGACTGATTACACCTTCTGTCACCAACGATATTCTTTGCTGCCACTGCCTACAGGTTTAGAAATGATGTTTTTTTTTTCCTGACCGGTTGTAAAAGTTCGAAGACGGTTGAGCTATTGTGTATGATGAAGGGAGTCAAGGGTTCAGGTCTATTGCTACATACGAACTTGTTTAAAGAGCTGGTTACGAACATGTTTAAAGAGTTGGTTAAGTGGTTAATTAAAAATGAAGATTTATAAGTGAGCTATCATTGGCGGAAACATTTTATGAAGATATTATTTTAATGTTTGTTCACCCATATGAAAAATACCTTAATCGTCTAAAGGAATATATATAGAGAAGAAAACTTTTGCACATAACTTTCAGTAATTAAAATTTATGTATATATATTTTTTTACATTCAACCATCTTTCTTTTCTATTCTATCAGAGACTGGAGGAAAAGAAAAACTGTCCTCTTATATGTATGCAAACTTATTTTTAACATTAATATATAATTAGAAGGAGCTTTCTACGGCCATACATAATCGCTGAACCACATTTAAAACTACACTAATCAAATGATTAAAATTAAATGATATTGTAAGTTTTGTACAAAAAAAAAGGTATTAACAAATATTTGCATAAAATCGAAGAAGGGAGTTACAAATACAAATTTTACTCATTTTCAAACATCTCACTCAGATGCAAATTTTGAGTTTGACGTCGATGACGACGTTTTAGTGACAGCGAATGAGATTTCGCGCTAAACCTATTGTAAGACAAAGCAGAAACGAATGATTGACGTTCAGTAAGAGCGTTGTTTCGATGAGTGTGATGTCACGGTGAAGTCATTTAACGGAATCAGAAGCTTCTAGAGTCTTTGGCAGGCTAGAGGGGAGTCAAACACAAGCCTATTGGAGTTTCGCAAAGTGTGATTTCCAGGATATGGAAATGTTTTTTAGAGACTGGAAATAATGGGCGAAGATCAGAACAAGGTCGCAGACGGGTACGCTCAATAAAGACCATTATTTAGCTTTAACGATTCGGAGGCACGGAAGTGTGAATGCCACTCCACTACAACGACACCCTTGCTCGGGTACTGTCCCCACAATTTTGACACAAAGTGTCTGAAATCGTCTTAACGCTGTAGGTGTGTATGCTCGTCGACCAATGGTGTGTGTCACATTAGCTGCAAAGCACGTCGCACTGCAGGGAGAGGGTAACAGAAAATGTGAATTGGAGAAGAAATTAATGAAGCAATATTCCTTTCTCTGTCGAGTCCCGATCTTCTTTTCATCCAAATAATGGTGTATTTTCATCTGGAGAGAACGTGGCATTAGAAACAATCCAGCGTTCGTGCACGAAAGTGTCAAATTTGGTGGTGGTGGTGGTACGATGGTACATGCTGGCATTTCCACTGATGGGCGCACCGATCTGCATGTCATTCAGAATGGAACTCTGACAGGTCGCCGAGGTAGGGGTGAGACCCTCAAACCTATTGAAGTCCCTTACCATGCAGCAATTGGAGATAACTTCATGTTAATGGACGGCAATTACAGACCGCATCGTTCTAACTTGGTGATAGATTTTCTTTTGGAGAAAGGAGTCAAACGAATGGAAGGGCCAGCGTGTTCTACAGATAGGAATCCAATATAGCATTTTTGGGACACTCTAGGCAACGAGTTCCTAGACGCCTACCCCCTCCACAAACTCTCCAAAAACTGGAAAGAGCTCTTCAGGAGGAGTGGGACAGAATACCCCAGCCCCTCATCAATAGCCTCATTGATTCCATGCCTCAGAGGTATTTTACATCGGCCGTCCGGGGTTACCATACCCCGTACTAAAAGCGATTTTCTTGTGAGGAAACCCACTTTTTTACTTGTTTTTCTCATATGCACAAATTGTGTTTTTTCCCTTTTGTACCCAAAAAGTAAAAAAAAAAAAAATCTGCCAAACAAATGTAATTTTTGTTACTATGTCTAAGTTACTACGTCTTTCAAAAATGTATCAATCACCCAAACAGTTCTCCAAGTGCAAGATCAACACAAAACCTTAATATCCTTTAATTGTTTTGAGCAGTGTATGTTGAGTATGTTTTTATGAAGTTAACATTTCGTTACTGAGTTTAACGAGCACAATATTTTTTGCTGAACACTTTAATTTGTGGGAACTTCGTTAGAGAAGGGTATTATGGAATACTCGGGATACATAAAATGCCGAGTTTCGGTTCTGATTTGCATCGATATCCCTTGGGAATATCACGAACTGCTCACAAAAGACTTCCGTCATACTGTTTAGTGAGAGTTGATCGGTTTTTGTTGTTGTACCTCTCGTCTTAAAATATGTGTTTTGTCATTTTCGAGAGTTTCTAGAAGCAAGTTTTCTGACGTACCGGTCTACTAGCCACATGTCACTTCAACACTAATAGTAATAATAATATACATCGAAGGAATTTTAGACTTTTTTACACCAAGGTCGTTTCTTAGATACATTTTCCAACATGATGTGTCGGGTGTTAAAAATTTTCTTTCAAAGTTCTGGTATTGTCCCAGCTAAAAAAATCTGCAGAAAATTTAAGCATATTTGGAACATGCTTTCTAAAGAAAATCTGCAGATTTTATCTGTAGATTTTTTGCAGAAAGCGTGTTCCAAATATGCTCAAATTTTCTGCAGATTTTGTGAAGAAAGCATGTTTCAAATATACTTAAATATTCTGCAGAAAATCTGTAGATAAACTGCATAAAATGTACCCAGCAAATTAAAAATAGTAGATAACAATTAATAACAAATGAAATTAATGCAATAAAAATCCGAAAACATATTTAATTTTAATTTTCGACATTTCTTTAATAAAAATGAGTGAATTCACTACAGAGTGGTGTTTCATGTTTGTTTAATAAACATATAATTAAAACTTGAACTACTCCTCCAAAATGAAAATTTAAATTTCATTAAATTGGAGCTTATGCAAATTGAAATAATTAAACCAAATTTGTCACAAAAATACATCTAAATTAGTATTAAGTTTCAAGACGAAATAATAAATAGAACTATTTGTAAAAATTAAAAATTTCGAAAAATTCCTCCAAATCGACCACGTGGTGGAAAGTAATTAAGTTAATTAGGCTGGTTATTACTGAGACATCGTAACACAATTTTTTTTATTAATAGATATTGACGACGTAAATGTTCGCTCAAAATTTTAAGTCAATCGGTGAAAAAATAAAAATTTCAAAAATTAAAAACCTCCGATTAGGCATAACGTTTCAAACTAACCCTAATATACTAATACACTTATTAAATAAAAGTTAATTTAATCAAATAATAATTGTTGAATTTTAAAGTGTCTTACCTTTTTGTGAACCGAGGCATGAATCCAAGATTTTTTCATGGGTTTCCAATGATGAAACTTGAAATTTCCCTAATTATTTGCTTCCGTGACGGAGCAAAAAAAAACCAATACGAGTCACCTGGTCGAGGGGTCATCTACTCTCGTAGCCTTGTGGTACCCGAATATTGCGGGACGCACCGAGGCCTCCGTGGACGGAAAGAGGCTTGGCGTTCGGTGCGTTTGTACTCGAACGGCGCGCCGTTCGAGAACATTATTTCAAGTCATATTTGTTCTTATTTATTTTTAATTTCCTGATTTTTCTCCAAGTGAAACAAATTTGACTCTGTTCTAATCCGTATCCTTCTTGAAATTGACATTTTTGAAAGCCCTTTCAAACCATGTAATAACTTGCGTTGTTCAATATCGTTTTGTTTTCAAAAAAATAAATAAATAAATAAATAAATAAATAAATAAATGATGTATTGTAATTTCACTTTTATTTGATTTGAATCATGCACTTATATTAAAATTGATTTTCATGTCATATTATTTGTATAATACAATAAACAGACATTTTTTATTTAGTAAATGTTTCAAACGTGTTAAAATGCTTTTAAATTTCAATTTAAGTTATCAAAATATAAATCACAGTTCTTGGGGGAAATGTTTACGTTATTTATTACTGATTTTAATTAGAAAAACAAAGAAATGTGTTTAATTTTCTAAAAACTGAAAAAATATAAAAAAAATTTAAAGTGTGAAAAACTTTTATGCTGTAACTTTGAAAAATAATTTAAATTGAAATACAGATTTCTTTTTGATGACCATAAAATATCTACAAACGTGCGAACAATTTAGAGAAAACTTTAAGAGAATTTTTTGTATAGATTTTCTGTAGATCTAATTGAAGAAAATTTGCAGATTTTTTTTACCTTCAAAAAATCTGCAGAATATTAGGAGAAAACTAAAAAGAAAACTTTTTTGTGTGGATTTTCTGCAGATAATTTTGAAGAAAAAATGCAGATTTTGCTTGTCTTCTAAAAATCTGCAAAAATCTTGAAAAATACTTCAAAAAAAAATTTATTTCTGCAGATTTTCTGAAGATTATTTTTAGCTGGGGTGGTTCCTGATGCATCCAAGTTGACCATTTTTTGCCTACTCATGCACCACTACCGCCAAAAAAGCAGGTCAAATAGAGACAGAGAAGTCGAATCTGTTTTTATAATTACATAAAGAATCAAAGGATCGACTGATAGATAGTGTAAGATAGAAAGAAACAGAAGCTGCATAATTACAAAAGAATCCGAACGGTACGTTTTTTCATGGTTTAAAACATCTATAACATATTACCCTCCACTTGCCATTTCCTGTCAAACGTTTCTTTGCATCACAGCAAAATAAACTATATTTCTTTTTGCTAGTGATAGGTGGTTACAGAAAGTTATAGCATGTTGACATGCATCAGCATTATTCCCTACCCAGTTGCCACTTTCCCTCCCCTCAACCTGTGTTATTAATTTTTATTTTGATAATGGTAATTTTAAGTGAAAATTTAAAAACTAACATGATGTGGTGTTTTTTACTTTTAGGCGGTAATTTAAAAATGTTCTGCTACTTTTTTGGTAAAAAAAAAAAAAAAAAAAAAAAGTGACTAATAAATTTGCACTACTTACTAGTTGCGAATAAAAAAAGGTTCCAAATTTTGATTTTTAGTAATTCCATATAGTTAACATGAGAGCATTAATCAACTTTTTTTTTCAGTTCGAAAATCCTAGTTTTCCTTTCTTGAAATGTCAATCAAATCTAGAAGTTTTAGAGTTTTTTTTTTATTGCAGTATTATATAGTAATTATTACCATAACTTAAACAAATAACAATTGACAATTGAGAAATTATTTCAAAAACAACTGCTATTATACATAAAATGTATGACAGCAGGCTTCGTATCCACACTTGCAGCAAAGAATTTTCAAAAATAAATACGTACAGTTACCTGGAAAGAACTTACTATACATTACTCGATATCTCCAAATTGAAGTTTGATGATTTACGTTGTATTTAAAGTAAACTTCTACAAGCTTTCTTACCTCAGGCTGTCTTATTATTTCCCTTAATATAATCTTTCCATTCTTTAAGAACTTTTTCCCTAAAATAAATCCAAAATATCCAGCTCTTTTATAAATTTTGGAGAAAATGACTCTGTTTTTTTATTTATTAAAGTGAACAAAATAACATTGGTCTTAGACCTGAATTAGACAGAGTGAACTTTAATGTAAAAGATTTCCCTGCAAAGTTCTGAAATGTTACTGTTTCATGCTAAATTTATAATAATGTTGTTTTACAAAAATTTCAGTTTGGTGAAAGCAAATACTTTTTGAACCAGACAACGGTAATATTTATGAGAAGTAACACTGTTAAGAACTCACTGTTAGAAACTGTTATTTTCTTCTATATGTTTGAGAAAAGATAATTTGGTTTTGAAAATTCTCTACCTCCTCCACTTTGGAATTTGTAAAATTAATTTCTGCGTATATTGGACAAACTTGGCGTGCTTTAAAATTTCACTTGAAAGAGCATCAAAAATTAAGTGAAAAAGCAACAATCAACCAAGTCTAGTATTGTTGAACATTGTTGGGATAATCGCACTATTGATTTTAACTCTTTTCAACCTGTCCAAAAATGACTTTCGAGAATCTTTTCATGTTTTGAGAAATAGTTCCGACTTAGTTAACAATAATTAAGCTATTCCGTATTTTTCTAGTCTCTTAACTTCCTTTTTTATTATTTTGTCCTTTTTGCCATCCAATTTTAGCTATTTTGCATATTTTTTAAACATTTTTTAAAAATGTTTCTCGCATTCGCATTTCTTACATTTCCCCCTTCTTCTAAAAATCTTTATTTTTATTTTTCCGAATTTTCAAGTTTTGTTTCCTTTTCTTGTGTTTTTTATTGTAGTGCTCACTAGTCAGTTTTTTCTTGTCTTGCGGTCCATGTTATTGAAATAGTCCTTTTTTGTTATTGCTTTGTGGCTTTATCTTTCTCCAACTGAATTCTTGCTTGTGTTTGTTGTGTACCTGTGAGAAAACTTTTGCTTATTGTTTGCAATACAATTGGTTCTTTTATTTATTCATTATTTTCTCACTGGTGCTCGGTTAATCCGCTACTTTTACTTTTTAAACTGCTTGCGTATCTTCCTTTTTGTTTTTGTCGCATCTTTTTCCTTCCATAAGCTCACTTATTATTTTTTTTATTGAAAAGGGGGTTTCTTGTAACCTCGAAACATGTGCATGCAATTTTGTGCAATTCATTGTGGTTATTTCTTATTTTACTTGATGATAGTAGTTTACTGGAAAAACAGAATATTTTATGCTCAAATTGCCAGTGGATAGTACGAATACTTTTATTTGTGCTTTTAACTTGAAATATACTTAACTAGTTAGACGGGTTTCGTTTCTTAAGCACTTAAACCCTTGAAAAAATTATACCATTTCTATTTTCTTCTTTTAGAAGATCTTCTGAACAATAAAAGAAAAAGTTTAATATCTGCTGTTAGGCAGATATTAAACTTTTGCTGTTTTAATTCCAATTTAAAGTTTGTCTTTTAAATTAAAATGATCGATTTTAAGATGTATGAATTGTTTTAATTTGAGTTACGTTAAACACACATCAGAAACACGTGTCCGGAGTAATTCGCAGTTTTTGTGCATTTAAACGTTACTACATCAATCATTTAATTTTCAAGCACAAAAGTGTTTATTCGTAACATTTCGGTTCATTCGGATTACTAACGAAATACCTAAAATTAATCATAATAATAGGAAATCATGTGCATTTTGAAAAAAAAAAAAAAAACATTTAAATTATTTTAGTGTTTTAAACACCTCTAACTTGTCTTTAATAAACATAAGGAAAAGTATCTGTTAGGGCTTGACACATTTAAAAAGTACCACTTCGGATTTCGACACATGCAAAACAGTAATTTCTATTCTTAAAGCGATAAATGCAATTCTTTTTATGATTTTTTCTTGTTTACTTTTAAGAAAAAAAAATTAACATTCTATGTACAAACCATTTTTTCAAAAGAATTGAAATTGATCGCTTTTTGCCATTCTGACGAAGACAAATTCTGGTTTCTATGCGCATCACTGAAAGTTTGACAACTTGGGGTTTCTAAGAGGGAGATATATAAGGACAGTTTTTGGGCACGAGCGTTTCAGGAGGCAGCGATAACTTTTTTCTTCTGTTTTCTTATTACTCGTTCGGATTTATGACTGGCTTCTAGAAAAGAATTGGAATTTTTTTTGATGAATGAGCGATTTCTAGAAGTACGACACCTGTTATCACGGAATTTTACTGCTTAGCTTCAAGATTAAAGTAAAGGGCCGAAGGTGGTCATAGCTAAACTTGAGATTTTCATATTTTTCAAGTTAGGTGTATTTAGATGATTTTTTACGTTGCGTTTTACTTTTTCGGAACAATTATCGACTGCAATATTTTTGGAAGGCAAAATTTAAGTATTTTTTGATACGATTTTAAAATTATAACTGGTGGACCATCGTTGGAGCAAGGTGTTCCAAAGGAGGCATATGTGTTGAAGCACTTTATAAAATATGAAAAACTTAATGGGATAACTATTTTTGCTTCCAGAAAAGTAATACAATATTATACTGAACGAAAGAAACATAATTTCAAAAGAGTGACAAGGAAGAAAATTACAATAAAGAAAACCGATCCAAGGCTGTCAAAATGTCGTCACCTGCTCTGAATCAAAAACAAATGATAGCAAAACAGTGTGCAACGTCTAAAAATAATACAACAGAGGAACACAGAAAAGTAAATTTCTGAATTATTTTACATGTTTTTTTTTATTTTTAAGTTCACCGTTTTGGGAACATGCTATGCTCACCATTTGTATGACGTAAAGTTATGAATGCGTTAAATTTGTTAAAGTTTAAGTGAGTTGAAACAAACGTGGAAGAGATATAATTTTTTTACCAGAAAAAGTATTTTAACTCTTAATTCTAAGAAACTAAAAACATGTAAGCTGCAATACATTTTTACCTGGATATTACAACTGATCCTCCTCAAAAGTGAAGTGCATACAAAAGCAATCGATCAAGCCTATCTCTTCAAGTTCATGCATTTGCTGTGTAGATACCTTTTTTTTTACAACGCCATACTTCCGTCGTGTGATAAATATATAATTAATTGTACTTTTTGGAGGTAATCAATCATGGGAACAATAGTCATCTATAGCTCACCTACAGTCGAAAAAAAAAAAAAAACAGAACTGGAATTAGAGTAAATGACTATGTCAAAAATGTCATCATTGCCAAAATTCGATCTGGATTTATCACTAAAGACGATCTGGATCCGTTAGGTTGCAAACAAATTCCTTTGAACTCAACGGTACTCTAAAAGGATACGACAGTGTGAATGTCCTAACAAGACCTTGCTTTTTGAGCGGTTTGCCGCACATATAGCTGAAGTGACACGTTAGGGGTGCATGCTTTGGGTTATTGATTCACAACTCAAAGACAGCATTACGGTACGTTGGTGTCATGCTTCAGTCACGTGTGTTGGCACTCACGGTAAAGCTCAAAGGAGCTATTTTGAAATAGGGCAATGCTCGGTCATACACATCAAGAGTGTCAAGGTGCATCCTCTTTCACATTATCATTTTGTATGGCCTGCACGATGGCCTGATCTGTCACAATTCCAGCATATCTGGGATCACTTGAGACGATAAATTGGACAGCCAATGAGGTTGATCAAATTAGTGACGCGTTTAACTGTGGACTGTAGTACGAGATGACATACGAAATTGTACGAGACTGCTATGCCTCAATGCTCAACTGAATCGCCTCGTATATTCAATGAAGAGGTGGCTCAACAGGGTAATTTAACCTACATTCACTTGGGATTTTTCTAGTATAATAATAAGACCATTTTGCCTTTATTTAAAAAATATCAATGCTGCCATCACGTGTGCAAAATTCCGTTTTATTCGGACTATTCCTTCTTGGTGATGCATTTTGTGTGGCTAGTAGTGTACCTCTTAATTTTACAAAACAGTATGTTTTTCCCCCGTGTGTACCTCCCTAGAACAATTGAGTGTTTGTTGACAGTTATAGTAAGTGCAAACCAAAATATTGAAAAATTTAACACTTTTCCATATTGCTTCGTTTTAACTTCAACTTTTCATTTCTAAAATATTCTTTTTGTTAAGAGGAACAGTTGAACTTGATTAAATAGATCGATTCCACTGCACTAACAACCAAAGTGCCAAAAATAATATCAGTTAAATGTAATACACTGTACTCAAAGTTGCTTATTTTTTTTTCAGCTGGAAAGAAAAATTATGCCCCAGAAAGCTTCAGTTGAGAACATTTATAAGACAACGCATTTTCGTTCTTCAGTTGTATTTTTTCTAAAAGGAACTTGCTGACTAAACAGTTTTTATTCATCGTCAGAGAATCTTTTTCTGCAGTAATGTGGGATATGTATGGAACATTTGTTTTGTTTAGAAATTTTGCAAGCTTTACTTTTTTGTTTTTCCTTTTAAAAGATACAATATTTCACTTGAAGTTATATATTTGGTGCAGCTGGCTGAATGTGAAATGGTTACGAGTGTTCTAGATTTAATTTTCTTATTTATGATATACATAGATATTTAAAAAATAGTAGAACAAACGGAAAATAAGTAAGCGATTTATTTGAAATAAATAAATTATATATATATATATATATATATATATATATATATATATGTGTGTGTGTGTGTGTGTGTGTATACCTGTATATGCATATACGAAAAATATAAGTGCGATAGTGAGCATCATGATTACATGTTTGCGAATTTTTGAGCAAGGAAAGAAAAATGGATTTTAGTTCTTTACCTCTTATTCGTTAATGTTTTCCTTTGATGAGAATTTTGTGTAGAATTCCTGCCAGGGGCACCCCGAAATGAAACTCTGAATTTGCCAAACATAACTCCAAATTGAGACGAATGATGATAATTTTGCCGAAAGGATTTTCAAAGTTAGCCGAATGATGATAGTTTACCGAAAGGATTTTCAAAGTTTGCAGAATGATGATAATTTTGCCAAATAGATTTTTAAAAATTGCCTAATGATGATAATTTTGTCGAAAAGATTTTCAAAAATTACCTAATGATGATAATTTTGCCGAAAAGATTTTCAAAGTTTGCCGAATGATGATAAATTTACCCAATAGAAATCCAAACTTTGCCGAAGAAAGTGATTTTTGGAATATCACAGTGATCTCCCGTAGGTGTGCCCCTGCTTCCCGCTCTAAAAGACATAACTGAAAATAAATCCTAACTTCTCATCATATTTGTAATTAGCTGTCATTAATGATTAAATTTCCTTTTCTACGTATTTGAGGCTTGTATGTGAGCGTAACACTTGAGGGTTTTGTGTGTCTCAGGTTAACGCTCACGATACTGAACCACTGTCTCTTCAGAGCTTGCTCGTAAGAAATCGGTGGAAATCATTTCCAATCAAACATTCGATAGTAAAATTGCTCTCAATTATCAAAACCCGAAATTTCTTCGATCTTAGGACCACAAAATCTCAATCGCATTTCCAAACTGACGCGATCCCAAGTATTAAAAAGCTCTGAGTTGATTCTATAGGTGCTATAACGCATCCAAACGAATTTACAAAGCCGTCATTCAAGAGGCATAAAAAATATAGCATATGAGGTTTTACTAAAAAAAGTTAGACTAGACATATGAGCATAGATTAAAAAAGCGATCATTAAATGAATCGATGAATCGAATTCACGATTAAAATATTTATTGTTAAGAGTTCGTGATACAATTTCAATCTTTCTAGAAATGACGACACAGTTCTTGAGAAAACACAGGAGATTTATTTACAGCTATGTACAGGAAGCGTAGTTACAACTGCTAAATCAATCATCAGCAATTAAGCAAATACCAATTAACACCGTAAACTCAACGGTTACACACGTATTTGCATCCAAATGCGCAAAAATACAGCTCAAAGTCTTCGCAAAACAGAGCTAATACATACTCTCCAGCGTACCGCTGACAAGATTCACAAGCAAAAACTAGCTCGAGACTGACTCCGCCGTTGGCCGTGGCTATTTATAAATCTCGAAAGAGAAGTTTCCACAAAATTTGAAATGCTTTTCGATGTTCTTTTTTTATTCATTTACGAATCTTATCAATGAAAAATAGGGGGACCCTATACTTCAGTCGAATGTCAGGGGGTTGTATGTACATTAAAAGAAACTATTTACAGGTTACGTTACTACAATAGTCTTAGATGAACGATAAGGGAATAAACGCAAAATTTAACCAGATTCCAGCAAATTAATCATAAAAATAATTACTATTTACAGAATTTGTATCATTATTATTGAAGTATTCATCAACTTGAAATATTTTTAAATGGGACAAATATTAATTAGCATTATGCAAAATTAGTTTATACTTCTCGGGAAAAATTATTCAAGCATATTTTAAAACAATAAATGGAGTCAGCAAAGTTAATTTCACATCTTCTTTGCAATATAGTAAAATGCATTGCTGAAAGAAAAGAAACAGCATTGCCACTCTTTTCATAAACTCATGCATTTGGTTTGGATATTACTTCTCCCAAGTTAAATAAAGAAGTTCATCGTGTATGTGTATGATATTGACCTTCCAAGAGATTTGTTGTTTCTTCGGCCATAATATTTATCTATCCGTAATGAGAAAGGTGGTGGTGGCTATTCGCAAATCATTCGTCCTTCGCCTAGCTGTTTGTTCTGAACTTCTGTTTGAGATTTTTGCACATTCTAGGACAAGAAACGGACGTCTTTATTGATTTCCGGCATTATATTTTTCGTTGTTAGATATTGGGCCTGTGTTATTTTTTTTGCGGTAGAAACATTTTTGCGAAACTAGTGCTAAAACAAAATTTCCACCTCTTCAATTAAAAAAAATGTATTTATTAGTAACTTTTAATAAAGAATTTGATAAATATTTGTTAAAACAACATCAACACAGGATATACTTTGCTAAATCATTTATTTTTATTTAAGGTTGTCCGGGATACAAGAATCATCAATTTTTGAATTTGTTTTTCATTAATTTTTGTTCTAATTCTCTGCTTAAAATGCCGTTTGAATCTTGTTTATATCTTAATTCGAACAAAATATATACTTATTATTGCTGCATGCATTTAGTGAAGATTATTTTTACCTTTGAAATTTTAAACGCGTTTTTCTCCAAGATGCAAATTTACCCGATTTTTTGCATTCGAATTCTTGTGTAAGTCAAGATAAAGTAATGAAATTTGGAGAATATCTTTTACAAACAGTTCTTTGAACTCCGCAAATTTGGAAAAAAAAACGTTTACTGCAAAAAATGTGACTTTTTTTTTTTAAAGAAAAAATATCTTAGAATTTTTCTAAAGTTTTCTTCAAATATTTTCTGTTTCTTATTGAGTTAATATTTTTAAACTTTTCGATTAAAAACTAAAGCTCAGACATTTCTGCACATTATTTGAAACAAATTTGAAAATTGTCCAAGAGTATTTTGAGTTTTAGCGATTCAAAGCAACTCCAGTTTTAAGAAAAAAAAATTAAATTAAAAAAATATAACCTTTTTGTTATGATTTTGCTTGCTAAATAGATGGTGAATCAGTGCAAAAAATGTCAAAATTCTAAACTGTTTTACTTCAAAATTTGTCGCGGACCCCCTTTACATAATATACACACAAGCACACCATTAAATAGCAACGTTGCCAGTATTTAAGGCAGTTACTGGTGGTACTTTTATTTCATCCCCTTGTCCTGCATTAAATTATCTTCTTCTTGGAAACAGAATCATTTTATAAAACGTTATAAAACTGATTGAATTATTACAATCGGGTTTATTACTTTTTTTGAAAAAAAAAAAAAAAAAAGAAAATGCATATTTAAGATATTTTATAGAACGAGAAAGCTTAATGTATGAGACGTGCACAAATGAAAAACAGGACGCCGTTTAAGAATAATAATTATATTATTATAAGTAGAGTTAATGCAGAACAATATAGCTACAAATAATCGCTATTAACATTAATGTGCTGATCCTAGTGGGTAGAATGGAAGTGGTTGGATTCAGCGACGAATTATCTGCAATCTTGTCGAATTCAATTTTATACGGTGTCCTACAATAAACCCTGTATTTAAACTACGCTTCCAAGTCGTGAAATAGGGGGGAAAAGTTTACGATGGCTAATTCTACGTGTGATGATCCAACAATTCTACTGTATGTTCCAGCTAAATTGGTGACAAATTGCCCCTGCTCAAAGTCCTTGATGGGTTTGCATGTTCCATCTCCTAACGCTGGTACCACCGGAACCTAATGTGCCGTGCCCTTGGACACTGCCTTACAAACAGCGTTTTGAAAACTTTGTAAAAAGTGTGACACATGCATGTAGACCAACATAAGTGCATAACTTCTCTTGCTGTGATCCAAAAGAATCCATCACACATCAAGCTGCGAAACGACACTCCGGAAAGCAGGATATTTGTGCAAAGTTGATGACTATGCATGAGCAAATAAGGATAGATCCAGGCCATCTATGGGTTTACACATGAACTTCTAGGATTCGATAAAATATCACAACAGCTAAGGTCTCCTTTTCTATTAAGTCCACTTCATATTTCAACTATTATTAAAATTTGGGTTTTTTCTTTACGTTGGTGCCGTTTTAATAATTTTTTCTTGAAATAAAAATAAGTTAGATCAAAAATCATACATTGGAAAATTTATATATATATATATATATATATATATATATATATATATATATATATATATATATATATATATATATATTGTATTTTGACATTTCCATACAAAATCGTTACTTGTTTACTTAGATTGTGAGCACACTGTTAAAAATCATCTTCTTAGACATTTATCTTCTCATTTTTTCCAAGCAGTTTTGACTTGAGAATATGTAAATTTCAAATCTAAATTCAAGTAAGCAGACCATCTCAAAAATAACGTATGAGCAGAAAGGAGAGCGGGAGTTGAATTTCTCCTTTCGTTATACGAATACAAAAAAATATTAGCAATTTGCAATTTGGACCAGGAACTAACACCGCGAATGAAGGCTATTCCGAAACGTTACTGTTTATTTCCGTGGAACGTTGCGGGATTTCACAGGTTTTTCCCTATTTTCTCGTAAAATCAAGTATTTTTACAAAATAATTTTCTGAATTGTTTCAAAATGCACAAATTCAGACTCCTCGTAGGTGTGAAAAGTATCTTTAGCTACCAGTTTAAAGTATAAATAAGTGTATTTATTAATTATATAGCTATTGGCTTGATTATGACCTGACCAGGCTGGCAAAACTCTCTATGGAAGCTAATAAGTCTCTGGATAGATGCAGCTTTGCAAGAGAAGAATTGCAGGCCACAGAGATCTTGGTACTTACTTGCAATTCTGACTCAGTGGAGCTTTCTTAGTAACTCTGGAATGTTCTAATAAATTGTATTAAACCTACCAAATCCCCGTTAGAGGCTGAAGAGATTGGCTTTAACCGGTAAGATCTCTAATTCTTCAGAAAGATTCAAAATGAGAACATAACGAATTAGTTTGAATGTTTCAAAAATAAGCACATAATCTACCATTCGTGAGTAGAGTGGTATTTCAAAAATGAGAACATGGTGAATCGTTTTTGAGAAGAGGGTAGTATATTTCAAAGGTAAGAACTCTTACTTTTCAATTTTAAGCCAAATTGTCTCGGAGCCATTTTGAGTATGTGATGTTCTCAAAAATAAGCGATTTTATCTCAGTTCTGTTTTAACAGTGAAAAACTTCCTTTAAAAAAAAGAAAAAAGCTACAGTTCAAATAAAAAAATTAAATTTCTCCTTCCTACACAAGCGTGTAAATTTCTGAACGATGGATGTTATCAAACAGCTGTGAAAAGTAAGCAATGATGATTAAAAAGAAGGTTCAAACCTCGACATTGTTTAATTTAATCTATGAAATATTGTATCTGAAAGCATTTTCATCGTGCCATACCTCTTTTCACATGTCATAAAAACCCTTGCTTTATTTTGCACCAGAATGCAGTTATGCGCGTGCAAACAATGTTTAAAATCTAGTTTTAAGGAAAGAAAATTTAAAAAATGGTTTGACTTTTATCATTGATTATTTTTATGATAGCAAAACTTGTGACATTAGTCACAATATTATCTTTAGTAAAGCAATCCCCCTGTTTGATCTTATAACATTTCATAAGCACCACATTGTTCGCCATTTGAGTAGTTTGATATCAGAAAGTAACCGATTATATTGCTTTTAGTTTGTATAACTGTTTGAAATTTGTTATCCCATTCGAGCGCTTATTCAGAATCAAATTTATTTCTGGAAAACTATTAACGATAACTGAAACTTTGATGCCTTTTTTGAGGGCCCTAGACAAAGCAGAAAATAATTTTATGTGATACTACAAAAAATACTATGCTTTAATGTCCGCAAACAAGTTATCAAGGTCATTAAAACAAAACATTGGTTCTAGTCATACGGCCTGATATAAAATTACTCTTATTTTGAAAAGATGAAAAGATAAAACTTTGAAACACAGCGCTATTAAATAAACAATACATTTAAATGGCATATGACACGAAAATGTGATATCAGAAGCGTCACAACTGACAGTTATGAGGATTTTAATGAAATAATGAGGTTCAGAAAGACATTTAGGTTCCCGATCGATTTAAGTGAATGCTCTTTGATAAACTGTGGAGCAATATTTAGAATTTCTCTTTGACTACAAAACGATACTTAGAGAAAACAATGAATGGTGCTTTAAAACCCATTAAAATAGGTCGTCGAAACACGTCGCCGTTTTTAAAATGATGTAATTTAAAGGTATGGAACCCGGCTCAATAAATTTGTATGGTGCTGAAATCAATTCTATTCTTGAAAGCAGTGATTAAGTAAAAAGCACGAAAACATAATGGAGAATACGCTAGTTTAAACTTCTCTTTGTATTAAATTTATATGTTTAAGTGATGCTTTAGAAGAAGAATTGATTCATTTCTACACCTTAATGCTAATACAAAAGACTTCGAGTATGCGGTTCGCTGTTTTACAACCATGCACGGCTCAACCCTGCCCGTAAATATTAACACAGTGTTAAAATTTGTTCAAATCATCAGCTCAAATATTTTACAACCACAAAGTTAATTTTATTGGATAAGATTTTGCATTTTAAAAATTAAATAACCGGTTTGGGTTGAAGTACTCTCGTTTTGGGTTAGCCAAGGAAATTAGGTCCTAATGAAATGGTTTGTAATGTAATTACTTTGCTATGAATGCAACGATTGTGTCCTAACTGGTTTCTTAAAAAAATGTACTTCTCTTTAACATTACGTGAGCTGCAGAGTAAGAACAAAACTATATTCCGCTAAATGAACTTTGCAGTTAAGTTGTATTTCGTGGATTGTTGCTTTAGAAAAATAGTATAAAAAACCACGTCGTTGTTTTTATGAAAAAAATATATGCTTGAAAAAATATTTAAATAGAGGACCTTCAAAGTACAATTGGAATAGTTTTTTTATATAGTTCCATAGCTCATTCATCTGCTTTATCGCACTTTAACGCGAACTAAAACGAAAACAATTACAACAATAACGCACTAAAAATCGTATCCCATAAACTATTTTTATTACTTACGTGTTTTATCTATTAATTTAGCATTTCAAGAGAAAAACCAAGTACAAATATTTGTCTAAAAATACATACTTACGCTTAAAACGGAAAGGTTTTGAAATCGCTGTTGATTTTTACTTTTCTAATTGTTTCGTTGATGATGCGTCAAACTGTTTAAGTAAGGCAGATATATCAAGACAAAGATTTTCATCATTGTTGAAGGGACAATAAATAACCATTTTAATCACCTTTAAACGTCAATATCATTTATTTCCTTATTCTCGTTACGTCATCAACATTCATAATAAATCAGTCTTTCATAACACGAGGAACGTATTTAAAGAATTTAATGGTGCAATACAGGAATATATGAACACACCAACCTTCATTAACGGAACGAAAACTGATTTTGAACCACATAAATTATGAAGAAAAAGCTCTTCTTATGAATGGCTTTTAGAAGAGGAGAGAATAATGGCCTGGTACCACAGATAAAAGACGCTTTTGTTCAAGATACCATCAGCAAATAATTGAAACTTTCGAAGCAAATAGTTTGTTTCGTTAATAGAACTATTGCTCTGAAATTGGTCTTTGTGCCAAAGATTTGATATTTTTAAAAACGATTCAATTGCTATAAAAAAAAATAAACACATGTGAACAATGCAGGCGTTTAGGATGATGATTTTTTGGAAATATTTCAGTTGAATAGATGATTGCTTTTTGAAATATTATTTTCAAAACTATTCTTGTTCCACTCGTATGAATTTTTTTTAACGATCTAGCAATTTCTCTAATGTAAAGAGTAAAAAAATATTGAAAACAAAAATATATAATATTTATTTTAGTTACTAGTATAAATTTGAAATTCAGCACTTGAATGAACGTTTGTTTTCAAAATTGAAAAAAAAAAACTATTTTTTTAGCAATATAACTTCTAGTTTAGAATAAATTAAAAGTGATTTTTACTATTGAATTCATAAATTTCAAAATAATAATTTCTTTCCTATTAAACAGTGGCAAATCATGAGACAAAATAAAAACCACACGTAAGTAGCAATTTCACTTTGCACATGAAAATAGGCTTTCAAATTCATAATTTCCGAACTTAAAATGTACTTTGAAATTGAAACCTGATTAAGTTAAAAATATTGTTCACTGTTTTCAAATTAGCAAGCAAAAAAAAGAAAAAAAAAGTGTTTTAGCTTCTGAATTTTTATTTCTTTTTCTGAAGTTTTAGGTGTACTGAAAATACAGACTCTGAAGATTGACTTTATCTCAACTGAGGAGGCCTCTTTAGTGCCCTTAGGTCAAACATAAAAGTGAGTGGCTCATATTTCCACGACTCTTCAATAAGTAAGAAGAAACTAGTACTTTTTAAACATATGTAATCCTTCCTATCTCCACAACTTTTCGCAAGTCCAGCCAATTAGAATGTGAAACACGTTATTATTTGACTAATAATTAGATTAAAATGCGCTGAATACTGGTTTAACTTAAAGCGAAGGAAGAAAAATTTCAATTTTACTTTTTCTTGAAATCGCAGCCATTTTAGCTACTTAGAGGCACAATTTTAAAATTGAAACCATAAACTAACGAAACGCTAATAATTTTACAAAATTTTATGCGAAGCCTAAAAGAAGGAGCTAAATAATAATAATAATATGATATATTTTTAAATAAGTAATATAATAATAATAAATATGGTATATTTTTAAATAAGTAATAAAATCTGTAACTCAGAGCCAGTAGGACGTAAAACACAATATGATAAATTTACTGGAGACAGGAAATCCTTTTTTCTGGCATTTAAACCTGGTAAAAAAATCGAAAAGGATTTTTTTTAAAAGAATTACTTTCCCATTGCTCGATGGGGGATAGGTTTCTACATACAATGCACTAATAAGCGGAAAATTGCAAAATTTGGACGTACGTCCTTCTGGCTCTGAGGTACAGAAATAATATAATGAAAAATTAGTTTAATAAGCAGAAAATGAGTTAATATTTTGTTTAAATCCAATCAATATACACATTGTTTCCTTGCGTTCAAATATATCAATATTAAAAGCTAAATTTTAAAATTCTTTAAATAAAGTGCAAATAAAAATGTGGTGTAAAAAATATTTCATTTGGAAAAAAGAGTTGGGGATTTTACGTATTTTTTTTTCTTGCAATTAATGTATCGTATTTCAGCTGAAAACACAAAATCAATTTAAAAAACAAAATCATAAAAGGAGTAAAACACTAAGCTATTTTTCCTTCAAATACTCCCGCACAACTAACTCTTCATATTTTATTTATCTTCATATTTAAACTAGTATGTTGTGGCTATCACGAAACTTTCTTCAATATCTTTCGTTATAATTCTGATACCTCTCCATGCTTAACGAGGAAGCAATATTCCCAACAAAGAAAATTACATCAAAACTTGACGACCATTCCTATTCCTGGTTTATCTCCAAAGCAAAGAATAAAAATTGAAAATTATTTTAAAAGCCTTGCTTAAAATAATTACAAACATTTATTTGTTAACAAACACTAGATGGCAACAGTTAAAAAGTTTAAATCATTGAGATAATATTTCCGATCATTTCCATGCAGTTAAAATCACGAGATTTAAGCAGACGACAACCTCTTACGATTTATCTTTCTTATTGTCGCAATTGTAAAGTTATTTTTATTCACGCAAATAAAAAAAAACCAGTCCCCCATGGAGCGATTGGCGGTTTACATATGGATTCATATTTGTTCCTAATTTCATCCAGAACGTAGCATTACTTCTTGAGATATGGCACTCACAATGGGAAAAAAGGAACGTTCGATTGCGCCACCCCCTTTTCAGCTGCTGAAGCCAAAATAGAATCATTTCTTATACCCTCTAATGGCTACTTGTCGACAAATTTTTGTTTGATTACGTTCATTATTTTTTTAGATACAGCAGTCACAACTGACGACAAAAAACGTTCCCCCACGCACAACCCCCGTCAACGCACAATCCCCGTTTGTGCTATTGACACCAAAATTGAATCAGGATCAGTATCTGTTAGCTTAAACAAATTTCATTTGATTCCGCCAGTTACTTCCTGGGGAATAGCAGTCACGCAAAACTCGAAAAACGTCCCATTGCTCCACCCCCCTTGGGAGAATTCACGCCAAAATCCAATGGGCACAAGTTCACATAGGGGCACATACGTGTACCAAATTTCGTTCGATTTCATGCGGTAATTTTTGCTGTAGAGCGGCCACAAAAACTGGTCACACACAGGCGTGACACGCACACGGACACACACACATACACACAGACAGACAGACATTTTCCAAAAATGGTCGAAATGGACTCAGCACACCTCAAAACGTTCAAATCCGTCAAAATTCAAAATTCGAAAATTTGCACCAACCCTACCTTTGCAATTACTAGTTTTTGACATTTTTCAGCCCCTGGCAACCCTGATTAGTTCACACACAACAGGTAGGCAACCTTACTTTAACGTTTTCTTGGCAGCTTTTACTCTTTATTCATTAAAACAATTTTTGGAAACTCGATAAATGTAAATTACTTATTTGTGGGCACTCTGGGCTTCTGATAACCCTGCTTAGGTACCGGAAAAAGGTAGGCAACTTTACTTTAGAGTTTTATTTCCTTTTCTTTACTTTTCATTTATGATATAACGCTTTTCGGAAACTCCCCCCCCCCCTCCGATGAAAGTAAATCACTCAATTTTAGGTACCTTTCAAACCCTGGAAACCCTGATTAGTTCACGTGAAATAGGTAAAAATTCTAACTTTCACGTTTTATTTCCAACTTTTACTCTTCACCTATGGTAACAATTTTAGGAAACTCGATGAGGGTAGGTCAAGCGTAGTGGGATCTCGTACTATTAATATAAGTTTAAAAAATGGTATGTTTTTCTTTATTCGACCGATTTTTTTTCCTAAATCGGACCGGTGGTCCAATTTAAGAGTATGAAATTAAACATACCTTTTTACTTATCACGTTACAAAATAATTGATTAGCGTAACTTAATAGCCATAGGTAAGATTACTTTAAGAATATTTTAACACTAGTTCCGGAAATTCATTCTGATTTCTTATTTTCAAGCACACTTTTTAGAAGCTGCTACCCATTAAACTAGGTGTTTATCCAATAAGCTTCAACATCAGTTTTATTAAATATAGTTTTTTGATTTGACTGACATTTGTGCTTGTTCTCGGAACTTGTTCACTGGTTATTTTACTAACTAGCTGCGTCACCCGGCTTTGCACGGTCCACCTCGAAAATAAAAGTTATGTCAAGTGACGCGTGATCAACAATCACGCTTGAACGGGGGAAAAAAAATCAGTAAATTTTGCCGCAGACTGCAGAAAAAAATATCGAAAAAGGAAACATTTTAAATCTCCTGATTGCAGGAAAAGTCTGAAAACAAAAACCAGAATTTTATGTATTCATATTCGAGAAAAAATGGCAACAGCTATTTCATTTAATAATTTTCTTCACGCTACAAATTTTAATAAAAGTATTGTTACCGGAAGTTGAGATGAAGCACTGAATAATAATTTGAATGGAGGAAAGCTGTCGAAAAATAAGGATTTTATGTCGAAATCTAAGTGTTATAATTAATAGTTTTTAATAGATTTTTCCGCTAATTATCATCGGAGGATTAAATAGCCAAACATGAAGACGGAAAGATTACGAATCCATCGATACCTGGTTCGATGGTCAGTTGACTGTCGTTCGGGAAAAGTTACTTGGACATGCATACATACTTGCATACATAGGTACATACGCTCAGTTTTTAATTATATAAGATTACAAGGACCGGTGGTCCAGTTTAACTAAATAAAAACAAACTTTTTAATTTTTCATAAAAAATAATTTAGAGGTGAAATTTAAAGGCGCATTTAGGACTGTTTTAAACATAATTTAAGGCTTATTGAAACATTCAATCAAACTGGTTTGATTAAGCAAGTTGCTTAGAAGCTACAACCTCATAAAATAGATTTTTTCCCCTTTACTTTTCGCCTGAAGATTTAGTTTCAGTTTTGTTAGATAAAATTTCTTTTTTTTTCTTTTTAAATTTGACTGAAATTTGTGCTCGTTAATGTGATTTTTTTTTAGCTGTTTTCACTATTAATTACAAGCTACGTTAATTTCTTTCATTTTTGATTTTAGAGGATGTCTGAGAGGGGACAATGTGGTTTTTGAGAGGGAAAAATGATGGAAACAGTCTTAACTGCTCGTAGGAACGATGATATGGGGCTATGCTATAAACCTGGCTAACGATAACGGTATAATAATGTTTTCTCTTCCAGCACGCGCTATGCATAGTCTAAACTGCCGCGCTAAGCACAGATGTGGTATCTGCACATTTTAAAAAAATTGAGTTACGCTCACCAAGTGGTTCTTTGTCACGTATTTCACTAAATACACTCTTTTATGGTCATTTTTCAGTGGAAAATATTTTAAAAATATTTCTGAAAAAATTGCATCTAAATCAAATGCATGGAGGCACAAAACTTTAATCAGCGATTTCTCATTTTGAACTCGGCTGCAGATACAACTTCTGCGCTTAGCACGGCGGTACTGGCCTGAGACGTGGCCTTTTTCAAGTCTCTGTCCACATATTTCAATTGAGCATGCGAGATCACACAATGAGGTTCATTACCCAATATCAAATAAGAGAATTGTTGGGTGACTCTTATGGACAATCTTCAATAGCAGGACAATTCTGCTAGTGAATTTTCAAGAAAAGCCGAGTTAGTATTCTAGTGGAGACTACTCGCCAAAGTAAACACGTTACATGTTCGTTGTCAGCTGTACAAGATTTGCACAAGAACAAGGTACGAATAAAATTAATTCAAGTTCCGAGGAATAAGAAACAAGTTCTCATCAACTTAGGAGTGTCGGTTCTATCGATGTTTTTTCTAAAGTTGGCACAAATATTATTTTTGCTTAAAAAATGGGTGGCAACAAAAGGAAATCTGCTTCGGAAAATGTTCTAACGTCATCGTTACATTAAAAGGACACGTAACAGAAAAAGTTACACAAGACGGAGCCAAAATCCGCCCAAAACAACTGGTATTGCAATGTTTGCCATAGAGATGAAGTGCAAAACACGATTAAGTGTATGAAATGTCATCAGTGGGTTCATCAACAATGTGCCAAGTTAACCCAAAGCAAAGAAAATTCTATTGCAAAATCCTGTAAAAAGACTTTATAGTTCAAAAGCAAGTTATTCTAACATTTACTGTTACGGTCTAATTTAGGAAGCACATGGTTCAATTTAGGAGCGTATATTTCTAAATTGGACTTTTTCAATTTTGTTAAAACTATTTTTTACAAAAAAATATCGTCATATTTATAGAAAATGTAAGTACCTAAGGCGGTTCCTAATTGAATTTGACTTTAGATGCAATATTTTTTATTTTTGTTTTGCTTCCCATTTAGCAGCACAGGCTTTTTGTTCTTAGGGGGTCCAATATAAGCGGTCTTCTCTTAATATAAAAGTAAGAATCAGCAATATTCACAATCATCACAAATAAAAATAATATCTAAAAACTTCTATGCTGAAATAATGGAAAAGTGAAATCTGGATTCAGCCACAATTAAAAGATTTACCAACACCATCCATTTTCTGCATTTATCTCCTATTACCCTTTCATTATGGAATTTGAAAGCATTATAATCAATCAGATTCTTATGCTAATTTATCGTTTTTTAAGAACTTAAATTCATTATTGGATTCAACAATGTGTGGTAAAAGTAATTTCAACAGAACATTTTGCATTCTTTGGAAAATTAAAGAATTTTTTTTCTTCTGAATTAAGACCTTGAAAGACTTTTCATTCTAGAGGAAAAAGATTATTGCGATCAACAAAAGATTCATCTGCAAATGAAAAGTCTTATAATACGTCCTTATTTTCTTTATAGATAATTGATGGCTTTCTATTTCCTTTTAATGCTCTTTATTTCTATCCTGTAGTTTATTTTCATTTTGAATTAATTTTTCAACTGTTCAGTGACTATTATATTTTTGTGCCTATGTATTTGTTCTCGCTTTCTCTGCAAACATTTTTCATTTAACCATCTTGACAATTAAAACAAGTTTAGTTACTTCATTTATGCTATTTGTGTAAAATAAAATCTAATCTTCTTAACAACTAATATTTAAAAAATAATCAGCTATTAAATCCTAGTGCTAAGCATTTGCTTGTTTCACGGTTTCAGGAAAAACATGGTTATAGCCCCAGAAAAATTGAAATATGCTCTGAGGAGCAAAATTATCTTTTTCTATGTAGTTTTTTCATACATCATATATTAAAAATGCATAGAATTTTAATTTTGTAGAATCAGAAAACGCATTTCTTTTGTTCTAATTATTTTACTTTGCAAAAATGTATTCTCAATTGCAATTTTGAGACGAAATTAAAATTTAGTATTTTTTAAAATTTTAAGTACGTACATTTCAGTTCTTTTAATTGTAATCAAACAACATAATGAAAATTATGAAAAGAAAACTGAACAACTAATGGTGACAAATAAAAGTAAACTTGCACATAAAAATTGAGAAAATCTAATTTAAACAAAAGTGTGAAAATAAAGCGAAATATAAAATTAAAGAAATGAAGTCGCAGTTGGAATAAAAATTCCCTAAGAAAAAAAACCATTCAAATTCAGAAAGACGAACAGAAAGAATTTGCGTTGAAATTCTAACGCAAAATATCACAAGGGAAAAGTACGAAACATTAGATTATTGTGTAAAAAAAGAAAGAAAAAAGCTCAATAAATGATAAATGTTGTGAATATTTAAAAAGAAATAACTACTTGGTACATTTTTAGTACGTAATTTTTACCAGAAAGCAATCTGATTCTATCTACACCGACTAAGTTTATGCTTTACTTTTTCGCGCACACCAAATTTCTCAATATTTTACTAACTGAACTGCCTGATAATTTCTAAGTAGTGAACTAAAACAACACAATTTACAGCACATTAGTTGAGTAAGCTGACCTATATGGAAATTTAGTTATGATTTTAAAAAAAGGTAAGCCTCATTAGAGGTAGAGTGCCTTATACTGTTCTAAAATTGTGAACTTACGCACCCTCTAAAACAAACGTTTCGGGAAGGAAACACATGTAAGTATCTAAAAAGCAAAAATGAAGCTCAATTAATGCGTAAAGGAAGTTAAATATATAAAAATAAAAAATACATTTTTATATACTTAATTTATACTGGAAGCTAATCTGATTTCAACTACAACTACTACCTTATTTTTTCCCCTTATGCCAAATTTCTAAACATTTTATTAATTAAATGAACTGAGTATTACTAAATAAACTCAATTTATGGCACATTTGTTAAGAAAGCTGCACCACTTCGGAATTAAATTTTGATTTTAAAAAGTGCAAGTTTCATTAAAAATAAGGAGATTTACGTCTTTCTGAAATTATAATTAAAAAGCTCCTTTTCTAAAACTTTAAAAAAAAAAAGAAAATATAGGTGAATATCTAAAAATAATATATAACAAAAAAGCTCAGTAAATGATTAAAAGAAGGCAAATATATAAAATAGTACAAACCTTTTTCAATTAACCAGAAGTTAATCTGGTTTAACCGACAACTACTAAATTACTTTATGGTTTTACTATTGCATAACTAATGACTAAGTACTTTAATATTTTAAAATAATAATTACTAAATAATCAATTTAAAAAGCTCAATTTAAGGCACAATTGTTGTAAAAGCTACACTATGTTGAAATTTAATTAGTTGCAGATGAAACTTTTCGTGTCAGCATACTCAGAGGAGAACGTGTTTTGAAATTCTGATTTTTGTTATCGCTTGATTTTGTGTGCAGTTTTTCAAATAAAAGAACACACTTCACGTACCATGAAATATTTTCGAAAGCCGAAGAAGGGAAATATTTCGATGCAATTCTGTGCATTTTTTGAAAGACTTCGGATTTGCATAGTAAGCATACAAATTCCTGATGCATAAGGAATGCAAAATATCTTTTCTACCGTCCTCAAATCCCGGAAACTCCTGAAAAATATTACTCGTACATTTCACACACACAAAAAAAGTATATTATCATGTCTTGTTGATGTTTAAAATGTGGCGAGTGAGATAAGGTAGGAAATGCTACTTTTATGTGAAGTTTCCGATCGCAAAACATTTTATGGTTTTATGTGCTGCTAAGAATAAATGCTAAAAATGACATAGTAAAATTTACCATGTTTTACTTAAAAGCCCTAATCATATTGAAATCACAAGTTTATATTCATTTCTAGGGTTTCTATTTTTCAAATACTTACTTAAAGTATCAAAAACTCTTCAAATCCGTTATGCATTTTCAGTACACAGATCAACTTATCATGTAAGTTGAAAAACATTCAAACTCTTTTCAGCAAAGAAGGAATTTCCAATAAAGTTCACAGTGTGAGACTTCAATTTCGGATTCCTAAAATACGGAAGATCCGAAAACCAGATTTTTTTTCTTTAAGTAATAAAAGAAAAAAAAAAGTTTCCATTTGTTTTCAGTTTTAAAAGTTTAAAACAGTTAACGTTCAGCAAACTTGTTGAAAACACAATTTCCAGTTCTGCGTTAAAAAGAAGTTGTTTCGATGCCACGCGTTATGAATAAATAAGCGTATAGCTGCAGTTGTGCAGCAATCTTTTAACTTCCACTTTCGGTCAACGATAATTCTTTTTTTTGAAACCCAAAGCCTATTGAACAAAAGTGCAAAATTATTTTTAGTAAAAGTATGATATATTTATTGTATTGAGCGATACATCCATATAAATAAAAAAAAGAATGTAGTATAATATATGTGTGTGTATATGTTCCCTATACAAATCCACAGTTTACTTCGGATCGCGACCAAATGTGGCAGGGAGGTACTTGGGAACCCGAAATGGAACGTAGGGGAGGGGTGGGGGTTCAAACTCCAAAAAATATCCGAACCGTTCGAATTTTAAGACCCGAAAATGGCATTAAATGGCTCTTTCTACCCGAAATAATTATCTGATTTCTTTGATTCAGGTCCCATTCGAAAGCCCGCGAAAAACACCCCATAGAGTTCCGTCATTTCCTTTGAATTTCAAAAAATAAATAAATAAATAAATAAATAAATAAATAAAAATAAATAAATAAATAAAAATAAATAAATAAATAAATAAAAAAATAAATAAATAAAAAGGCTGTAAAATCACCGGGAAAAAATAAAAAGCTAAGCCTTATTATGGAACAGAAATTCTAAATCGGAAAATTATCGTTTGCGCCATCTCATTTTAAATGAGCGTGAATAAAGTTTCAGAAGATTGCTACTTTTTTTTTCCTCGACTGAGACGAAATAAAATTTTGTTTTTATTTTGAGGTAAAAATTTCTCCCTTTGATTATTATTTGGCGATTTATCTTTTTTTGCGCCGTCAGCAGAAGATAATCAGGAAAGTTGCGCGTATTTTATTCAGAAATTTTACATTTAACGTTTTCTTTTTTTCAGATTGATTGTTTGGACAGGATTTTTTTTTTCTTCTAGTTGAAGCCTGATTGTTGAACTTGCGTCACTTGACACAACTTTTATTTTCGAGGTAGACTGTGCAAAGCCGGGCAACGCAGCTAGTTACATAATAAAAAGCAACACCGCGGACTACACGACGATGCAAACTATCTCCGACTTTTGTTTCAGCTTAACAAAAAAAAAAAAAAAAAAATAAATAAATTTCGGTCGACAGGAGAGTTTTATTATTTTTTTAAATCAGAATTAAAAATCAGGAAAATTCCGAAATCTTTATATTTTAAACTTAAACGTCATGATTCAGTTTTTTACTTAATGTCTCAGTTATTATGATTTTTGGTGCATCATTTTTGTAACTATGTGTAGTTACTTTATCCATATCATTTACGTAATTAGAAGGAAAGTTTGCTTATATATCACAGAAATAAATGGGTATCTTTTAGGGTGCCTTCTCGGTCCTTAGAGATTGCAAAAAAGAAAAAAAAAAAAGATATAAAAGGAAATAGCCAGTTTAGTTCGAACTTTTTAGAAATACACCAAAGCGATGCATTCACAGTTATTTCTAATGGTTTTATGGCATAAATGAAGCACATATGAAATGTTAACACTATTTTCATATCGCGGGCAAAGAAATTTGTCAATGAAAAAGAAAGCGCTTGGTGGTAATTTGAAATTTTTTAAAAAGTAGTAGCGAATTTTTTAAGGAAATTAACTTAAAATCTATTGTGACTCAAGATTTATAAAGGTATTTTGATTCTAACAATATATTTTGAGTACTCTTAACAGCATTTTGATGACAACTGTTATTATAATTACACAATGCTTTAGACACTTAGGTTCAACATTGTAGACATTTTACGAATGAATAGTATATATTTTGCAAGTAGTGAAGCCTAAAAAACTATCACATTTAATAATCTTTATCAATTAAATTAGAGCTGTACAAACTTAAACTATTAACTCTCCTACTCCCAAATAAGTAAATAAATTAATAAATAAAGATTTAACAATTTTAAACAAAAATATGACTTTTGGATCCTTGAAAAATGACAATTTTTTTCTTTTTAATTTAAAAGAAAAATGTCCTATTAAACGTTTTTCGGTAATAAAAAGCGTATCCTAAATCTAATACTTTCCGCTCTAAGTATTTTATTGATTTAATTATTGTTTTGTTTTTTAAAAATAAAGCAGGTGACGAAGGCAAATGCATCTCAGAAAAATTTCTTTTGTGAAAGAGTAAGTTATAGGCAATAGGAGCAATATTTTTTACAAAGATTTCGCGTATGAAAAGAAGATACTCAACAGTGATTTAAGTTTACAGTTTTTTGCAAAAAAAAAAAAAGAAAAAAAAAAAACATTGGCATTAGCACACACGTATAATTTTAATATTTTTTATCATAACAGAAATATGACAATGAATGAATGGCAAGTGCGAATATTTGTCAACACACGCAAAAAACATTAGTTAAAAAATAATAATAATAATAACTTATAATATTTTTCGCATCTTTTGCGACATTCCCGTACAAGAAATAGTCCATGACGCTTTTTCTCATAGCACCCCAATTCCTGTAAATTCACTTCCTTTTCAGAAGTATAAACAAATCGCTCTGCTGACATTTTTTTTTTTACTCCGTAACCCACGAGAAAAGCGACAGACAATATTTCTTTTTGTCCACCATTTGAGAGAAAAATATACAGAAAAAAAAGTGTCGTTTAGGAAGTTGGCTATTTATAAGAAACTTTTCTCTCTAGAGGGCATAATGGTTTTCGAAAATAGGAACTAGAGAAAGAGTTCGTCGGGAATTTTTTTGCAGAGGAAAGGTATTAAAATGTGATGTGTCATTTTTGCATTTTGTCTGAAATTGTATTTTTCTGTCTTGAATCTCGAATATTGTTGTTGCGTAGTATACAATGTTTATCCAATGGTCGTAATTTATTATGCTATGGTTTCTTGTGGACTGTAATTTGATTGAAAATTAACACTTTGTACCGATTTCAAAAATAAGACTTTGAAAATACATTCCTTACCTGTAAATGGTTGACGTACTTGCTATAATCTAGAAAATTTCAAATTTTATGAAGAAATAAAAGAAATAAGTTAAATTCATTTGAATAAAATATTTCTTTCCTTCACATTTCAAATGAAAGCGAAATGGTCCAATAATGTTTTAAAAACAGATTATTTATTTATTTAAGTTTTATTTTTTAAAAACGTTTTCCTTTTACAAAAAAGTTCTTATTTAGTGATACACTTTCGAGTTTACAAAAATCCATTCTTTAGATTAAATGAATGAATTACCAACGTTTTAATGCATAAAAACTGCAAATTACTGCAGACACGCGTTTTGGGGTAGCGAGGAAACCCTTTTTCAATGCAAAGAAGTGTGTGCTTTTGGATAAAAAGTCATCCCAGCTTTCCTCGGATGACTTTCATCAAAAAGCTCACACTTCTCTGCATTGGAAAAGGGGTTTCTCGTAACCCCGAAGCACGTGTCTGCAGTAATTTTCAATTTTTTTGTCGTTCAAACGTTGGTAATTCATTTATTTAATTATTAAGCACAAAGGTATTTTATTCGGTATTCCGTTCTTAAGAGTTTCACACATTACACTCTGATGATAATCTTCAAAACTATGTTATCGCATGATGATTTTTCTTCTAATTTTGCTTTAATGTACAAGCTATACTGCTCTATTTACATTACTGCAAAAAAATATACGGAAAACCATCTAAAAAGGGAAAATGTATTGATTAAGTATTGCTCCAAATAATTATTTCTTTATTACTCGGATTAGGAAGCGCATTCAGTAATTTATTGAGCTATCTGCGGATGCTCCTCCTTAGATTCATCTATGTATCACAAAAACGCTTCCCTTAATGGAAGGAGGAGACATCTACAGTTTATGAATAAAAGTTGAAAATATATTTTATAAGAAAATTTCTCTGTGCACTTATTCCTTTTGAGAAATCTTAATGTGGTTTGAGTTTCTGCACCGAAACGAAATTTAAACAACTATGTTACGAAATAAAAAGGCAAAGCATGACCTTTAAACTATTGTAAATATTTGAATAATCTCTGCATTAAGAGCACGAAAATTACTAAGTCTTTGTTGTCAAAAGCAATTACTATTAATAAAATATGTATCCCATTAATTAAGTTCCTTAAATATAAGTAACAAGTGAATATTTGTTTTAAAATCTTAAAAGTGTTCGATGCATTAAAAATTCATATTATTCTAGACAAGAAGGGTAACGGGTGATTAGAATCATCAAATTTCATTAGCGGTTGATTTATGCTCTCAAAATTAAACTGATAGCAACTTTAAAGCCGGAGGCGCAAATAACTTCATACGTGCATTTAATGCAATAAATTAGAACTAAAGTTATTTACATAGCATCTTAAGAATGTTTATTTTAAATTCAAAATTAATCTTACCGCAAGGCTGCTGCACTAGTGGAAAATATTTAATTATTGTATGTGAAACTGTAACGTGTTTATATTTCCAAGATAAGTAGTTTTAATATGCCTATCAAAAATATGTGTTTGAGGAACATATTTTCATGAATACTGATTTAAAGTTACAGTATAAGATGAAGTTGGAAATACAAATAAATATTGATTTCGTTAAGGTTTATGAATAAAATTCTCTTTCAAGTATTTTTACTTCCTTTTACAAAAAAGGAAGTACTGTTTTCGCAAAAACATTTTCACTCAGAAATCGGCCTAATTTCTATTTTGCTCACCTCCGAATGAATGTTTTTTTTTTTTTTTTCTGACTCGACCACACTTGGATATATGCCTAGGAACATACAAAGATCCGAAATATCTATTTTGACGATCTTCGAGTTAATTACAACGAGTTTTCTCGTGACGTCTGTATGTACATATGTATGTGCGTATGTGCGTATATGTGTGTGTGTGTGTGTGTGTGTGTATCTCGCATAACTCAAAAACGGTATGTCCTAGAAAGTTTAAATTTGGTACGTAGATTCCTAGTGGGGTCTAGTTGTGCACCTTCCCTTTTGGTTGCATTCAGATGTTCTTAAAGGGGTCTTTTGCCCCTTTTTGGGGGTGAAACCATTGTTAATTTCGATGTAAACTCAAGTTGTGTTATCATTAGGCGGACACTTGGCAATATATCGCCAGTCTTTTGGTCACCAAGTTTTGTCGCCAATTTGGCGATTTTTTTTATTTTTTAAATTTGGTTTCGATTTGGCCATTGTTGGTGATATTTAAAGTAAACTATTGAATCACATTAAAATTGCCAACAATGGGAAAATGACATCAAATTGGAGTAAAAGGAAGTCATGTGATTCACACATCAGCTTGCTTTTTTTATTTGCCTTAATATGTATGTACGGCAGCTGTAAGAAGAAAAGTAACACACAAGGTAATTAATGTAACGTAAATTAAATAGGAGTGAAGAAGTTTGTGATTCAGTCGCAAATTTTTGTTCAGAAGTTGCGATAAAATAACAGCATAATAAATGCATGTTCAAGGTATTTTGATTTTTGAAAAATAAATCAAAATTACTCGAAAGATTTTTAAAGTAATAATGATTGTTTTTTTAAAAGTGATTAAGCTTGATTGGTTGAAATATTATATAAAATTGCTTTAAAACTTTTCACACGAAATATATTTTGCAGTAGACGGTTAAATAAGTTCGTTGAAGAGTGAAGTAGTATGTAAAGTAAATGGTGTTAAGTGGTGAATTGTCTTATATTTGGGGGGGGGGGGGGGGCAGGTTTCGAAACTTCAATGACGTTTCAATGAACAAGTGGAACATCAAACCAGAATGATAAGCAATTGTTGAGCCAACAATTGTCCTCTTTTAGGAGAATTCATGCTAGTCGACCATATCTGCCCGTTTAAGGACCTCTAGGGTTAGGCCACATTTTTAGAATGCGTTCAAGAAGAGAAGAAACACCGTACATAAAAATTTTAACTCTTAGTTTCTATTTTGATAAAACATGTTACGCACTCAAAGCAATCCTTTGCAGTTAATTTCATTATGTATCAAAAAGCATAAAACACTTTTCCTTTTTCATTTAACGTTTTTATAACGTAGAAGATTTTCTAATTTTTATTTATTCATGTATTACTTTTAAAACGCTTTTTTCATTGCCCTAAAAGCAACAAGCACCTTTAGCAGGTTTCAAGTTAAGTGGTAGGTAGGAAATACTGACTATATACAGCCAGTCAACTGTTTTATATTTTGAAATGTTTTAAAATGTAGAAATGAAAGGGAACATAGGAAAGCTTTTACACTTAGCTTTTCCTTCCTGCTATTTCTTAGAACTACCAGCTTTCGCGATTTTTCTCCTTGAAGTCATTTAAAACGGAGTGTATAAAATATTTTTTACGGACTTTTTAGTATTTCAAGGGTGGAAGTAGGACTTTTTATAGGTTTAGGAGAAGAAAAAAGAAAAATTGAGAAAATGTAAAGAAAGTTCTTAATAAAGCACGAAACGTTTTAAATTTCCGTTTTCTCAAAAAAGCCTTTTATAAACGCAAATACATAATGCAAATATTGTGTACATTCTAAAAGGACCGAGTAATAATACATCGAATGCGCGGACAAACCCTATTGAATATTAATGCAAGAAATATTGCTTTCTGAGTAAAGTTTTAGTTGACTGGCTCTTAATAATTTATTTTAAATGAGAGTGAATTTTAGAATGAAAGTGAGTTCTAAACATTTCGAAAAATGTATGGATGAAACTTGATTTCTTTCTTTCTTTACACCACTGCGCTGAGTCTTACACTCAAATACGATCTGAAACATGGATATAAACTGAGGTAATGTTGCAATTAACTAATAAGAAAAAACCTAAAGATGGTCAATTATTTTTTCTACATTTATATCATTGTTCTGTGTCTTTCACTCAAATAACTTGAAACATGAATTGAGACTGAGTTAATGTTGCAATAAATTAAAAACAAAATTATCTAAAAATATTGATTGTTTTTCCCTCTTTACATTACTGAACTGGGTCTTGAGCTCAAATAACTTGAAATATGGATAATTGGTGCACTAAATTGAAATGAAATTACCAAAAGAATCCTTTTTTACATCTTTTCACCACTTTTCGTGTCTTGCGCTCAAATATTTCGAAACAGACTGAAACTGAAGTAATGTCGCAATTAACTTAAACAAATTACCTAAGAATCGCCAATTCTTTTTTTTTCTAGCTTCACTACACTGTGTCTTATACTCAAATAACATAAAACATGGATCAAAACTGAGGCAAAGTTGCAATCAATTGAAACGGAATTACTTAAAGATCTTCAATTGTTTTTCTACCTTTTTTACACCACTGCAATGGATCTTACGTTCAAATAACTTGAAACATGGATTATAGGTAATGTTGCAATAAATTAAAACAAAATTACCAAATGATTGCCAATTCTTTTTTATATCTTTACGCCACTGCATTTGTCGTACACTCAAATAACTTGAAACATGGATTGAAACTGAGGTAATTTTGCAATAAATTGAAAAAAAAAAACCTATAGATTGTCAGCAATGCACTGTGTCTTACACTCAAACTTGAAACATGGATTGAAGCTGAGGTACATTGCAATAAAATGAAATGAAATTACCTAAAGATCTTCAGTGATAATTATATTTGAAAAGTTTACTAGCATTTTACTTCCTAATTTATTTTATCTGATGAAGCACTGTGAAAGCAGGGCAGTAGACAGCAAAGAATTTGCTGACAACACCGATTGAGCGTGAAAGATTGCATGTGTAAATGATTAAAAAATTATTACATTCTATATCTTAAAGGAAATTAAATGATCGGTCTTTTATTAGGTATGAATTTAAAAAAGCAAGAGCAAGTTCATGTCATATGTAACTTAAACGTAGCTAAAAAACGTTAGGGTAATAGTGCAAAATGATCAGTATTCCACATGCATTTTCTCATACATTAAGATAAGTTTCAAAGGCTTGTCGTGCTTACGAAATTCTGTCGTGCATTTTGAAATGTTTTCAATACTCCAAGACAAAAAGATATCTTCAAGGTTTTAGAAAAATATTTTCCAAAGAGTTTCGAAGTAAGCATATCTATAAGTACATGATGCATAAAGATTTCAGAGAATCCTTTTTACCTACTTCTTCATAGTTTGAAATAAGTATTGTATTGAATTTTAGAAAAAAAGATGCATTTCTAGCACTACTATTTTTTTAACCTCTGAATCATTTTCTTTTTATATAAATACAAAAATGTTTTGCTACATTTCTTAATATAATGAAAGAAAATGTATCAATATGTCAGTTTTAAATGTTTAAGTCATGTTTTAAATGCCAAAAGATGCTTTGACGCTAAAATTATTTTTATGATAAAATTATTTTTGTGATAAAATATTTTTTTATCTCTAACGGAGTTTTAGTTCTGATACGAAACTTTCATTTTTTCTTTGGTTATTTATCCCTTTTAAAATTTTTGAGTATTTCTCAGAATCACAAATAGGAATGTACTGGTACAGTCGGACCTCGATTTAACGAACCTCTATTTAACGAATTTCGCAATTAAGCGAATTTTTATTTTTTCCCGACTTAAATGAAAGCAAAAACCTCTATTTAACGAATAATAAACTCCAAATAAACGCATCATTACAAAAGACATTTTTTTTTGGTCAATTTGAAATTGGAAACATTGGATTGTTTTCCAAATGATATATCCGTATTGCCCGAAGCAAAAAAACATTTTTATTAGAATCTGCAATTTTTGATGGGTGAGGGTGCAGCCAATGAATATTCATTCTAATGCAGAAAGCGATAATGAAACTCCCATTAAAATTTGCTTTTTAAAATGCTTTACATGGCCTAGAAACTGTAAAAACATATTTCTTGCAGCAGGCTGTAAATGAGACAGTATTTTCGTCTCTCCATAAAGTCAAAAGATAATTATTTCCAGTCAAGTATAAATAATATTGTCAAAATCTATTACTCAGTACTTTAAAATTTCGAATTAACGAGTGAGTAATAATTCGTAGAATGCTGAACAAAAAGTGTACACTTTCTTCTTTTGGATATTTATGCGCAATTGCTTATCAGGGCTTATAGATAAAGCAGGTGCATTTTTTTTTTCCACACCCCAATATTACGAATAAACCCGATTCAACGTATACAAGTTTTCAGTCCCAATGAATTCGTTAAATCGGAGTCGACTTTATTTTACAAAAAGAATAAATATTTAGCAATTACCAATAATTAAAATTATATATAATTATGTACACTAAATAAGCAATTTATTGACAAATAAGTAATGTGATAGTCTCTTTGAGGTAAAAACCAGGGCTCTCTCCGAAACAGAGTGCTGGCTACGCCACTGCAGACTATTGAAACACAAGGGGTTCCACGAAAAAAGTGAGCGCTAAAAAGGGTTTCCACTAATCAAAGAAATTAAGAAACGCTGGTCTACAACTAAACGAGCCTACTTTCCCGCATCCCAATATCTACTTTCTAGCATCTGATCAATATTCTCAAAAATAGCTAAAATCGCGAATTGTCTTAAACATATTTTTTTTTTTCATATTTTAAGCTGATTTTTTAAGCAGCACCTTTTAAACAAAGCAGCTAATGCACTTTTTTCCATTAAAAAAAGTTCTTTACCGCTTTCAAAAAAAAAAAAAAAAAAAAAAACGAAATTAATAAGCTTATTAAAAGAAATACATTATATATATAAAAAATCTGTTTCTTTTCCCCCTGTTGCCAAAAAATATTTTTTTTCAATGAATTAATGCACTTTCCAAAATAAATAAAAACAATAAAATGTCAACTAAAAGAAATACTTTTCATTGTTCAAAAAGAAAAAAATAGAAAAGAAAAATCCGTCTGCGCATATCTTTATATAGAAACATAAAGGACTCCGAATCTATCCGCCATGTAGAGACGGGTAATCCAGTTGTTAAAAGCGAACATTTATTGTAAATTGCAACAAAACACATTACCATTAAAAGAAATAAATATAAATTAATCAGTTCCATCTCGGAATAATCTAACATTTACACACAACACATCAATCCAGATACCGCGCGCTTGCCAACTCAGCTGGAGCCTTTTAAATAAACTTTGCCAGATTTGCATGCGCTGTTTCTCTGAGTTTAGGCCGTTGCCACAGCCAAAAACTGGGAACATAAATTAAAACTATAAAGTTAAAATAAAAACAAATCATATTAGGAATAATTTTTTTCTCAGTAAAAACCATGGCTGCGGAGTCGGAGTCAATCTCATTTTGGGACATACGAGTCAGATTCGGGAGTCGGAGGTTTTTAAGTCTTATTGTCGGGGGTTGGAATCGGTCATTTTCCCTTGAAGTCCGCAACTCTGCCAATGTTTTCAGAGTTGGAGTCGGACTTATTTTGAGATAGAGAAGTCAGAGTCGAATTTTTAAGAGTCGGAGTCAGTCATATTTCCTCCGTGTATAAATTTTTGCCAAAGCTCAGAGTCGAAGTCGGAGAGTCGGAGTCCGACTAGTTTTCGGGAACAGGAGTCGGAGTCAGGTGCCCCGAAACTCTTGGAGTGGGAGTCGGGAGTTGTTCGTCAAGAGCTATTTCTTACAAAAGTTGTTTGAAGTAAATCCGCCTTTCGGTTCTTAATCTATATTGAGCTCCAGTTTTCCTGTAGGCGCTAATGTTAAGGGATTTGAACGGTTCAAAATTGAACTGAAAAATCAAAAAGGTGTTTTGTATACATGATACTTCATCAAAAGCTTTTTCTTACAAAATGTTTTGAAGCAAATTCGCTTCTAAGTTCGGGAATGTCTTGATTTTCCCCGTAGGCGCTAATGTTAAGTATTTTTGAACTGTTCAAAATTGAACAAAAAATTGTTCAAATCAAAATTGCCAAGATCTTTCAAAAAAAAAAGTTCGAATGTGACTATTCACTCAAAAGTTATTAGGGGGGAGGGCAGACAGACAGACCGACAGACATTTTCCCCCATCTCTATACCATACTTTCCGAATTTTAATTTTTCGATATTTATTTAACTATTTTGTTTATTTTTGACTTTGTTTTGTTTTCCGTGATAATTTTTAAGATGCATTAAGCTTTCATTCATGCCTTTTTTTCTTCTTTCTTTCTCTTTTCTTCTTTCCCGACTTTTACTGGGACAGTAGGCTAAAAAGATGTTTTAAGACAAAACGAAAATGTGTTCACATTTCTTTTTTCAACAGATACTTTAGCTGACTCGGACGAAAAATAACTCTCAGTCATTAAAAACTTACTTTATTCGCAACTCCAATAAATTACAGGGGGCGCTGTCTAATGGCGGATAAAAAAAGGTAAAACAAACAAATGCCGCAACTTATAACTTGCTTTGACGTTTAGTGAATGACAGTAATTTTTCATCGTGTTTGAGAGAAGCTTTTTTTTCTATTCTTCTGAAAATCTATTACACCACAAACTGTCTGAAGCCTATAATTTACCCCAAAGAAAACAAATGGAATGGAATGTTTTACCTTTTTCTTTAGTATTGTTAATCACCGCAAGGTAACGTATTCGAGCTCTGGAGTTGCGAATTAGAATTGTGCTGTTGTTGAATATACGCTTGCCAGTGTGGCCATTAACTTTGTCGAAAAGGACTTAACTGAACAATGTTGCCAGGGATACAAACATGCAAAAAAGATATTCCAAAACTACAATATAACTTTTACACAACAAAACAACCATCCAAACATAGATCAAGTTAAAGAAATAAAAGGCAAATGCCAAAGGCACAAAACCAAAACGCATCCGAAAATATTTAATCATAAAAAGGGTATTCTTTATCGGCAAGAAATATTAGTAACTTTCCTAATATTGAATTGGTAGTAGTAAGCCAGCAGAAAATTACTACTATTCTTCTTCCATTTTCTCTTCTCTGAAATCATTTGGTGAGGAATAAATATTAATCAGAGCGAAGCGATACTTGAATCCTCTGAAACTTATTTCAAGAGCTGACAGCTATTGATGTTATTCCAAGAAGATCATTCGAAAAGGCTTTCCAAAGGTCACAGCGAAAATGAGCTGGGATGGCAGTAGGTCTATTATAATATTTTAGTATCCATTTTCTGAACAATACAGATTTCCTTCTGGCGAAATTTAAATAACTTGATGTGCAAGTTGTGGGTGAAAGGAATTTTTTCTGTTGAAACTAAGACAACAAAGTAGAATAGAAAAACATTTTTTTGGGAAGGGTATACTGACCAGACCAGTGAATGAATACTTATGCGCAATTTTATTTTTAAATATTCTGAACGTTGTCAAAATTAGTGTTCAGTTTTATGAAGTAAAAATATTTTAAGTTATAGGAGCAATTATTTTTTGAAAATCGGAAGAACTTCCTGGGGTCTTTTTTTAGGGAAGGGAGTGGGGAGGAGATTAAAGAAAGTCCGCAAACTCAGTGAATGAGTTTTTCCCACAGCCCGTGGACAAGCATAGCATTTCCTAGTCGCTTTTGTTTTGAAGAAATGTATAGAAGTTAGCTACTACTGCAAACTTATCAACTACCAAAGTCACGACCTTGGGGATCACAAATCTGGATGAAATTCTGGATTTAGGTCAGTTCGCACTAGATATGAACTCAGGTAAAGCGATTTGACTGCATCCGCCCTAGTTTGGCTGCAACGGGGTGTTAAAGTTGCTATTTGAGTTCAGAAAAGCAATGCTTTTTCCTTTGAAATAAAACTTTTTTTACCCTTTTGTTGCATTTGCATTGCCGTATGTGCCAATTAAATGAATTCACAACATGGACATCCCTCCCCCCTTTGATGTACCGAAAGAGAAACCGAATGTCTTAGGAGGGTAGATATTGTTCAATGTTTTGAATTCCATTAAAGACGTCATTGCAATTCTAGAGTCTTGCAAATCAGTGTGGTTCAGACGGCAAAATCTTGAAATTCACGACTTTGGATGAACTTTTGGATTTTGGTCAATTCGTACTTGATATGAGCCCAGGTGAAATAGTTTGAGTGCATAAGCTTTAGTTCGGCTGCAACGAGGGTCTAAATTTGCTTGTTTGGCCACGAAACTGCAATAGCGTTTTCTTTGGAATTTGAAATTGGCACAATATTTTCTTTCCTAAGACCTGTCTCGTCTCTTGTTAGTACACCGTAGGGTCGGTGGAAATTATTCTATACTGTAATTGCATACAGTTGGGTGATACTTGCAATGTGATATTAAGAAAAGGCTAAAAAGTTTAATAATAAAGGAAAAAACAATTGCTTTTCTGGAGCTAAACTAGAGCTTAACTTAGACCCCCGTTACTGCCAAACTAGGGTCTACGCAGTCAAAATGCTTTACCGGGGCTCATATCTAGTGGGAATTGACCTAAATCCAGAATTTCTTCCAGTTCCGTGGCCCTCAAGGTCGTGCTGTGTGATATAATAAGATAAAACTTTGGTAACCTTATATTAAAAAAATAAAAACTGTTCATTAGCTTGTCGGTCTACAATTCTTAAAACATGTTGTAAAATTATACTAGGTGGCCTAAAGTAAATTGAAACAAGAAGGGATGCTGAACGTACCGTGATTAGTCAACGTTTGAAGTTCAAAATGACTTTTAATGAGGAGAAATTTCGATACATAAACATGAACAACATAACATGGTATTGTGTTTTGTGGTTAAAACTGAATGTTCACGTTATTGCTGCTACCAAAAGGAACCTACTCATATGTTAAAAACACCTTTTTACTGTTCTAGTTTTGGCAGAAAACTTTCAATAGAGATATTTATACATAGTTTTCAATATTTAAAGATAAAATATTATTTTTTGATTCAACCTTGGTAAAGGTTTACTCGACTGCAAATTATCAAAATATAAATAAATAAATAAATAAATAAATAAAACGTTTTATTTCGAAACTGTTTAGTGGGGAAAAATACGCAACAAAAGAAAAAAAAAACCTGCAAGCATTAAAATATCGAAACTATTAAAATTAATACGCAAAATGAATTAATAGTCTTAATTAAATAGTAGCAAGTGTTGTGATTTGCTAACGGATTAAGAAGGTATATTTTAAATAATACTAAAGACCAAATACTTATAACTGAAGAAGACAGTGAGACTGGGAAAGATAGCTGGTTTTATGAAGTCGATAAGTCGATATCATGGCGCAAGTGAAAGAAGTAGTGTCATTTAGCTCTGGGTGAACTTCTTGTTAGTTCTTTTAGTTACCACTTGAACAATGAGGTCATACATATTTTAGCAAATAAATTAGTTATTTATCGTTATTTTTAAGAAGAGCAGATTTGCTTCTTAAGATTTTCTGTTAGTGAACGTAAAAAGTTCTGTCAATCGGTTCCCATTATAAATACAACAACCTCTTATTTTTACTGATTTTCTTGCTTTAAGAACTACGAGTAGTTTTACTGTTGCTTTTGAAAGGTCACTGTGGGATCACGTCAAAACGAATACATTTTATATTTGAGGAGTTAACTTTCAAAAAGGATTATATCCAGTTTTATATTTTTTTTGGCAAAACGAAAAAAAAAAAAAAAGTTTTACGCACAAACACTTAACTGTTAGAATTTCAAGTTTCTCACGATGTTTTGGTAGGATAGCAAGTGATTATTGGCATAAGTCTAGGAAGTTTTAATTTTATCAGACCTAAATTGCCAATTTTATTTTGGATATATTCCATTTTGGTGTAAAACAGTGAATATCATCCCTTTTTAAAGTCAGACCAAACAACGTAAGTAGAAGCACAAATTTGTAAATTACAGCAGACACGTGTTTCGGCGTTACAGGAACGCCTTTTTCAATGCAAAAATAATGAGCTTATGGATGAAAAGACATCCGACAAAAGCCAAGAGCAGATAAGCAAGCAGCTTAAAAGATAAAAGCAGCGGATTAGCCAAACACCAATGACAAAGTTATAAACCGATCAGGAACCAATAGGAATGCAAGCAAAGGTCAGGAGCTTTCGCTTAGGTACGAACCCAGAAAGAAAGAATTCAATTGGACAAGGATTAAGCCGAAGCTTAAACAAAAAGAAAAGAAATTGCCAGTAACCGTGAACCGCAAGAAAGGAAAAGCAGAATGGAAAACCATGAAATAAGATAAACAGAAACAAAAAATATTCAAAAAAAGGAAAAATAAAGATAAATAGAAGAAAATTGGGGGGGGGGGGTGTCAATCAAGACAAAAAGGCAAAAATAAACAAAGGAAGATAGATAAAAATGAGTGGGAAAAAAAAAAAAAAAAAAAAAAAAAAAAAGAGGTGGGGGATGGGGAAAGGACAGTATTAAAGATATGGGAGCCAAATGTTAGAAAAATATGGAACTGCACTAAGATCGTTAACTAAGTTAGAACTGTTCCTCAAAATATGAAAGGATTCCCAAAAGTCAAGATCTGATGAATTGGGGCATTTTTGGATAATCTGAAAAGAGTTAAATCAAAAGAGTGATTCGAATCCCAACAATGTTGAGCAATACTAGACTTATTTAATTGTTGTTTTTTCACATAATTTTGATGCTCTTTCAAGCGAATTTTTAAAGCACGCCGAGTCTGTCCAATATAGGCAAGTTTACAACTACTAGGAGTCACAATTTATTTACCATTAAAAATTCTGTTGAGTTTGTTAAAAAAATTCATAGTTTCGTTCCAAATAATTCTTTTTATGGCTTCTTTTGATGTTAACTCTTTATTTACGAACGTTCCTGTCGAGGGTTCATTGTTATGCCTTCGTAGAAGACTTTCTGAATTTCATTTCACCAATACGGAAATTGAGGATTTAATTTTCCTTACCCGTACTTGTCTTAAACAATGTTCTTTTGTTTTTAATGGGAATTTTTATATTATGTTAGATGGTCTGGCTATGGGTAACCCACTTAGCCCCATTCTTAGTGATATTTACATGCATTATTTTGAGGTTAAGCTGTTCCAAAAACTGCAGTTCCAATTTTATGTTCGGTATGTTGATGATTGTTTTGTTCTAATGAACCAGAATCAGTTTGAGAGTGATGAGGTTTTATCTATTTTAAACTCCATTGATCCTCATATTCAGTTTTCTTGTGAGAAAGAACGGAATAATTGCATTTCATTTCTTGATGTACTTGTTTCTCGTACAGAAATTGGTTTTGAAACTACTGTTTTATCGCAAACCTTTTGCTGTCTCTTTACCTCCTCATAGACTATCGTCTCATCCTCCAAATCAAAAATATTCTGCTTTCAATTCTTTTGTTTATCGCGCAATTAATATTTGTTCTTCGTCGGAACTTCTTAAAATGGAACTTAATTATCTTAAAGCTGTGGCAATTGATAGAGACTATCCGCCAACTTTGATTGATTCCATTTATAAAAAACTTTCAAATAAATCCCAAACTAATGTTCTTAAACCGAACCTTCATCAGAAAGAATTTGGTTGTTTTGCCATTCTTTCCATCTGTAAGCTATCAGGTTGCTAAGATTCTAAAACGTTTCCAATTCCAGGTGGTGTTCTCTCCTATTAATAAACTTTCATTCTCTTCTCTTAAAGATCCTATTCACCCTCTTAATTGTTGTGGAATTTATAGAATTAATTGTAGTTGTAAACTTGCCTATATTGGACAGACTCGGCGTGCTTTAAAAATTCGCTTGAAAGAGCATCAAAATTATGTGAAAAAACAACAATTAAATAAGTCTAGTATTGCTCAACATTGTTGGGATTCGAATCACTCTTTTGATTTTAACTCTTTTCAGATTATCCAAAAATGCCCCCAATTCATCAGATCTTGACTTTTGGGAATCCTTTCATATTTTGAGGAACAGTTCTAACTTAGTTAACGATCTTAGTGCAGTTCCATATTTTTCTAACATTTGGCTCCCATATCTTTAATACTGTCCTTTCCCCCATTCCCCCCCTCTTTTTTTTTTTTTTTTTTTCTCTATCTTCCTTTGTTTATTTTTGCCTTTTTTGTCTTGATTGACACCCCCCCCCCCCCAATTTTCTTCTATTTATCTTTATTTTTCCTTTTTTTGAATATTTTTTGTTTCTGTTTATCTTATTTCATGGTTTTCCATTCTGCTTTTCCTTTCTTGCGGTTCACGGTTACTGGCAATTTCTTTTCTTTTTGTTTAAGCTTCGGCTTAATCCTTGTCCAATTGAATTCTTTCTTTCTGGGTTCGTACCTAAGCGAAAGCTCCTGACCTTTGCTTGCATTCCTATTGGTTCCTGATCGGTTTATAACTTTGTCATTGGTGTTTGGCTAATCCGCTGCTTTTATCTTTTAAGCTGCTTGCTTATCTGCTCTTGGCTTTTGTCGGATGTCTTTTCATCCATAAGCTCATTATTTTTGCATTGAAAAAGGCGTTCCCTGTAACGCCGAAACACGTGTCTGCTGTAATTTACAAATTTGTGCTTCTACTTACGTTGTTTGGTCTGACTTTACTATTCAGACACAAAGGTATTTATTTATCTTATTTGTGGCTTAAACGGGCCTTACGTTTACATTTTCCGCCTTTTATGCTATTTGTGTTTTTGTTTTTGTTTTCGGAATTTTTGTCTATTGTTGTATTTTGATCGTGATTTTTTACTTCTTGTTTCTTATTCATTCTGTTATTGTTTGATTTTGTTTATTTTCATTTGTTTTGGTTTTGCTTTTGATTATGTCTCAAATCAATAGGTTTGCCAATCTTCGGATTAAGAAATTTCGTTTTTTGAACCATTTAAAATTTCTTCAAGAGTGTAGGCGCAAGAAAATTATTCCGAAGTTTATTTCTTTGAAATGTAATTTACCACGTTCTGTAAAAATTGACAAAGTAATCTTTCGGTCGAAATTGGCTTTACTCAGAGCTTCGATCCAGGAAACTAGGAAACATTTATCGTTTATTGAACGTGAACTTTATGATTTACATCTTTCGGTTTCTAATTCCATTCCGAACTTTAACATTATTGACAGAAATTCTTGGTCTAGAACCCTTCGTTCCTCTGATAAACATCAAATTGTTTTGAAAAAGAAATTAGCTATGCTTTGTAAATCTTCTCATGTCGTTCCTCTTGATAATTTACCTGTTGTTAATAAGAATGTTGTTGTTAATTTTTCTAGCGTTCCATTAAGTAATTCTCAAATTGAGGCTCTAAAATGTAATGATAATTTTGCTGTGAGTGTTAATCCTTCTTTTTCAAAGCTTATTGCTCCTGTTGAGAAAGCTTTTAAATTTAGTGCCTTAACTTCCTCTCAAAAAGATTCGATTCGGCATCTTATAGCTTCTAATATTGACTTTTAAACTCGAAAATTTCTAAACCTGTATTTGCTAATACTGTTAGCCGTTCTGTTAAAGACTTAGTTTCGAATTCTGATCTGGTTGTTACCAAAGCTGACAAGGGTGGCCAAATTGTTGTTCTTGACAAATCATCTTATGTTGATAAAACTAATGATTTGATTTCTTCTGGGCCATATGTTGAAATTTCTAAAGATCCTAGTGATAAAGAGTTAAAAACTATTGCATCTGCTGTTAAGTCTGTTCAGTCTATTCCTTCAAATGTTAAACGCTCTGTTGTTCCATCTATTGCTAATTGTGCTAGATTTTATGCTTTACCTAAGGTACATAAAGCTGGTATTCCTTTCAGGCCGATTGTTTCCAATATTGGTACGGCTTCGTACAAACTTGCAAAATATTTAGTCTCTGTGTTTTCTCCCCTTAGGAGTCACAATTTATTTACCATTAAAAATTCTGTTGAGTTTGTTAAAAAAATTCATAGTTTCGTTCCAAATAATTCTTTTATGGCTTCTTTTGATGTTAACTCTTTATTTACGAACGTTCCCGTCGAGGGTTCATTGTTATGCCTTCGTAGAAGACTTTCTGAATTTCATTTCACCAATACGGAAATTGAGGATTTAATTTTCCTTACCCGTACTTGTCTTAAACAATGTTCTTTTGTTTTTAATGGGAATTTTTATATTATGTTAGATGGTCTGGCTATGGGTAACCCACTTAGCCCCATTCTTAGTGATATTTACATGCATTATTTTGAGGTTAAGCTGTTCCAAAAACTGCAGTTCCAATTTTATGTTCGGTATGTTGTTGATTGTTTTGTTCTAATGAACCAGAATCAGTTTGAGAGTGATGAGGTTTTATCTATTTTAAACTCCATTGATCCTCATATTCAGTTTTCTTGTGAGAAAGAACGGAATAATTGCATTTCATTTCTTGATGTACTTGTTTCTCGTACAGAAATTGGTTTTGAAACTACTGTTTATCGCAAACCTTTTGCTGTCTCTTTACCTCCTCATAGACTATCGTCTCATCCTCCAAATCAAAAATATTCTGCTTTTAATTCTTTTGTTTATCGCGCAATTAATATTTGTTCTTCGTCGGAACTTCTTAAAGTGGAACTTAATTATCTTAAAGCTGTGGCAATTGATAGAGACTATCCGCCAACTTTGATTGATTCCATTTATAAAAAACTTTCAAATAAATCCCAAACTAATGTTCTTAACCGAACCTTCATCAGAAAGAATTTGGTTGTTTTGCCATTCTTTCCATCTGTAAGCTATCAGGTTGCTAAGATTCTAAAACGTTTCCAATTCCAGGTGGTGTTCTCTCCTATTAATAAACTTTCATTCTCTTCTCTTAAAGATCCTATTCACCCTCTTAATTGTTGTGGAATTTATAGAATTAATTGTAGTTGTAAACTTGCCTATATTGGACAGACTCGGCGTGCTTTAAAAATTCGCTTGAAAGAGCATCAAAATTATGTGAAAAAAAACAACAATTAAATAAGTCTAGTATTGCTCAACATTGTTGGGATTCGAATCACTCTTTTGATTTTACCTCTTTTCAGATTATCCAAAAATGCCCCAATTCATCAGATCTTGACTTTTGGGAATCCTTTCATATTTTGAGGAACAGTTCTAACTTAGTTAACGATCTTAGTGCAGTTCCATATTTTTCTAACATTTGGCTCCCATATCTTTAATACTGTCCTTTCCCCATTCCCCCCCCCCTCTTTTTTTTTTTTTTTTTTTTTTTTTTTTTTTTTTTTTTTTATCTATCTTTCTTTGTTTATTTTCGCCTTTTTGTCTTGATTGACACCCCCCCCCCCCCCCCAATTTTCTTCTATTTATCTTCATTTTTCCTTTTTTTCGAATATTTTTTGTTTCTGTTTATCTTTTTTCATGGTTTTCCATTCTGCTTTTCCTTTCTTGCGGTTCACGGTTACTGACAATTTCTTTTCTTTTTGTTTAAGCTTCGGCTTTAATCCTTGTCCAATTGAATTCTTTCTTTCTGGGTTCGTACCTAAGCGAAAGCTCCTGACCTTTGCTTGCATTCCTATTGGTTCCTGAAAGGTTTATAACTTTGTCATTGGTGTTTGGCTAATCCGCTGTTTTTATCTTTTAAGCTGCATGCTTATCTGCTCTTGGCTTTTGTCGGATGTCTTTTCATCCATAAGCTCATTATTTTGGCATTGAAAAAGGCGTTCCCTGTAACGCCGAAACACGTGTCTGCTGTAATTTATAAATTTGTGCTTCTACTTACGTTGTTTGGTCTGACTTTACAAGAAAATATGTTACATCAGCGACTCCATTTCATTTGTCGGAAACGAATTAATGTTTTTAATTATTATTATTACTGTTGTTATTACTTTTATTATTATTATTACTGTTATTGTTTTTATTACTATTGTTATTCACAATTTTAAAGCCTAGCTAAACTGCGATTAATTTCAATTTGAAATCATAATGCCAAAAAACAAAATTTATTGATAATAGTAATGTAAATAAGTAATGAACTGAAGTTCCATAAATCAAATACG